>NC_142810.1:34896435-34910760 GCF_049724085.1 Artemia sp. Qi Xiang Cuo | reverse complement strand
CTTTGGGAGCCCGGGGGACCTTTGAGGACCGGGGGGAGGGCCTTTGGGGTCCGGGGTGCCCTTTGGGGGTCCGGGGGCCCTTTGAGGACCAGAGGAGTGCCTTTGAGGGTCTGAGGAGGGCGTTTGGGGGGCTGGGGCTCTATGGAAGCTTGGGGGACCTTTGAGTACCGGGGGCTTCCTTCGGGGTTGTGGTGGGGGATCGGAACCCTTTGGGGTTGGGGTAGAGGACCTCACAACACTGTTCAAATGGAACTTGTGTATTATAACGACCACAGAGTTTCACCCTCAAATTCTCTTCTAAAACCTTTCCTAAAATCTTCTTTCAAAATGTCTCTAACTGTTTCGCCGAAATAATCCCATAAAATGGATAAAACGGTTTCGCCCAAATAATCCCTAAACGTAATTTCAGCGTGTTCCTTTTGTTTGGCATCTCTGCGCTAACGCATTTCAAATTTCTAGGAAACCCTTTCCTACGTTAATCTCTTCATCTCATAAATTTTCCTAGCTAAACTATTAGGGTTTCGTTAGAATATCAATTTATCTCTCCGACTTAAAGCTCCGTGAAGCCGTATTTAAAAATAGAATTTCTATCTCTTTAGACTCCCGCATAATTCCAAGATAACAAGTGATGTCAATTATAATTCCTGACACTAAAGATCAATGAGGCCCTATTTAAAAATAGAATATTAATTTTTCTCTCTGACCTAAAGAACGTTTATCCCTCAGACCTAAGATTAAAGAAGCCTTAATGTTTCTTAATTCTCCCCTTCGTGAATCAGTAATTTCCCCTAGCGATTATGTAAATCAAGTTCTCAGGTTAGGTTATCCAAACAATCTCATAACATTCGCGTCGAGCATGTCCATTCTCACTGACAACGAACAGACATAAATCATCCATATAACAGACATGAAAAACATCAAATGAATCGAACAACACACATAACCATCCATGAAAACAGACATAAATGTGAGAAAGTTCCTGTTTTTCAAATTCTCACTGACAAAAACCATAAAACATCCATAATTTGATGTTGACAACCATGAAAAACATCAAATAAATTGACCAACACACATAACCATCCATGAAAACAGACATAAATGTGAGAAAGTTCCTGTTTTTCAAATTCTCACTGACAAAAACCATAAAAAATCAATAATTTTATTTTGACAACCGAGAAAACATCAAATAAATCTACCACCACACATAACCATCCATTAAAACAGACATAAATTTGACAAAGTTCCTGTTTATCCAATTGAGAAAATTTCTGTTTTTTCATTCTCAGTGACAAAACCATAAACCACGTGGTTCATTCTGTGCTGGTACCCCCCATTCTACTACCGTATTTACTAATAATACTACCAAGGTAAGTGAAGCTGCCCACCTGATCAATCTTTTCGTTACCCAACATCACCTTTTTATCTTCATTTATTCCTAGCCTTAGTAATTTAGTCTTCTTAAAATTTATTTTCAAAGCTATTCTAAAACCCTGAACTCTCAAAACCTCTATAAGTCCATTTATTTTGCTCGAACTAATCTCTAGGATGCTTAAATCATCAGCATAATCTAAGTCCAGGAGACTTTTTCCTCCCCATTTGATTCCGTGGTCTCCCATTGCCTTTCCTGTGCTCATTAGGAAATAATCCATCAAAATAATCCAGATAAAGGGGGATAGAACACAATCCTGCTTAACTCCTGATTTAACTGCTTTATCCATCTGAAACTGACACAATTTTAAAACTCTTATTTATAAAATAGTACTATGTAAGGAAGATAATTATTGCTGCAATACTTGGCCTAAAAGAATTAAATAACTAGAACTGACATTGATGTTAGAAATGTAGCTAATAAGACTTTTGAATCCATGACATAGTGAAGTATATTATAGTCGAGCAAGACCGCAACCCCTCTTTTTATATGCCTAACTTATGTAGGCATGTACATACAGCGGAAGGGTAGGTGATGTTTAAATCTCAAGACCTTTAAGATTAATACCCTAATTTATTATATTTTTTATGTCATGGGTATATTTCTATCACATTTCCAAAACTATCTCTCTCTTCAAAATACTGGCCTCCGGGTCCCGACTAAATGACCGCACGAGTACCTGGAACAACGTGCGACAGAGGCTTCCAATTTACCTTAATTAATATTTTTAAAGATATTGTATCTCCTATTTTAAATAGATAGTATGTTCCAGAAAACTTAAGAGGTAACTCTTAGATATCATTTCGGATCGTAGAGTTTGTATAGACCTATATGAACAAACAATGTATTTTCAATACATATGGTAAAAAAAAAAAAAAAAAAAAAAAAAAAAAAAAATCAAATTTACCATCTTTGTGATGAAATCCAAGAAAGAACTATCAAAACAAGCCAGTAGATCTATGCTTTTTTATTTTTTAAACTATTAAAGAGGTAGAGATTTAAATTCACAGGTAGTCTATTATAAGGACCTTTGGCCACATACCCGTTCTATTACTGGTTTTAATAAAAAAAGAAAACTAGTAATGTACAGGTTATTGACTTCAGTATTTCGAATTCCTGCCCTAACTATAAAACTGAGAATGTTTACAATATAGTTACTCGTCCAAGATACAACAAAACACAGCATTTTCGTTCCCGTGGTTTTTTCCCTCCTTCCCCATCTCCCGTCAGATATTTTTCTGAATCTTATTCCTTGGATATTTTATATATGTTAACGTGAATGTCCGAAATTGGTGAATGTCAACATTCACCGGTGAACGTCCGAAATGCCTTTTTTTTCTCCTTGGATTTAATCAGCATTGCCAGTCAACTTTTTCAGTTTTATGCAAGGTTGATGGTGACTGGTTAGATTAGGTTAGGTTTTTAATTCATTTCAGAGTTTTATAACCTTTATTAACCTAACCTAATCTACCCTAACCTAACTTTAAATTTGCCACCAAAACTAGCATAAGAATGAAAAAGCTGATTCACAAATCTAATCGAATCGAAGCAGAGAAAAAGAAATTTTCCACATTAAACGGTGAATGTCAATATTAACCAGACTTCGGACATTCACAGTAACATACACACGAATATATTACCTACTATGTATCTTTCAGCTCAATCGTTTGTCAGCATTACTTTAGTTTATGCTCATGTTCTTTCCTTCCTAAAACGTTATCAACTACTTCTACTACTACTAAAAACCCACCTCTCCTGAGACACAGAGGCCGTTGAATTAAAAAAAAAATATCTTTGAACAACTCTAAGACTTTAGCGTAACGAGTGAGGTATTGAGGAGGAGACAGCCACCCTCGTAAGGAACAATTTTTGTTCATTTTAAATTTTGACGTTGCTTTCAGTAAAAATACGTGTCTTTTTTTATTTAGTTTCTTTTTTTTTCAAACCATGCCGAAAAATTCATTCCCCTCCCTTGAGATGGTTTCAGCTAATTTCCTCCTCTCCACAGTGCAACGACCCACCGACACTCCTCCATAATAGGTGATGCAAAATTGTACCTTACTATATAGATTTTCATCAGGTTTAATCTGAATCATATTGGTTAAATGAAGTTTTAAATAACCGTCTATCTTAAGCGTTCATTTTTTATGAACTATGAAATCTTTAGGAATGAATGTGCCACCACGAGGCTTTACTACCTCTGCAACTGGAAAGGTTAGTATATGGTTTTTAAATATTTTCAAATCTTAAATTGTTTTGCTATGTCAGAATCTTCAATCACGAACAACTTGGCCATCATTGGGCCAAAATTGTAGTTTGGTTCTTAAATGGCGGAGAACGTCACTTTGCTATGACATAATCTTTTTAGCTACTTCAAAAGAACACATCAGTTTTTATTTTTAATGAAATGAGCCGTCTCCCAAATTTTTTGGACTACTGATTTGATACTATCATTATTGGGAATAAAAATGAACACGAATCTGAGACCTTGCTTCTCGAAAAAAAGGGGGGGGGGAATGAAAATTCTACATTTCTGTAGATGGGAGTACTTCCACAATAGCTTCTCTTGTGTTTAAATACATTTTATTTACATATTTAAATAAAAACTACATACAAATAGAAAATGAGAAATATTACCATTTAAAATAGCTGTAAACAAAACTCTGGTAGCATTTGCCGCTCCTCTCCCCCCCCCAAAAAAAAAAATCTGACAAAGCTCATGGTACCCAGCATCACCCTTTTTACTTCTGTCCCTTATAGGTAAGGTTCTGTCCCTTAATATCTTAATCTCCATAGAAACATGTCGTTACAACGGGAGAGACACTATCACCCCCCCCCCCCCTTCCTAACATCAATTATAAAGGCGTAGACCTAGATAATATGTGGGAATGAAGAGGGATTTCGCAACAATTTTTAAAAACCATTCTATATTCGTCTGAAGGTTCAATGAGGCTTAGAAAGTTTATCCATTTAAATGTACTCCTTTAGGCATACGACCTCGTCCCCCATCTACAAAATGACTCACTGACTCTCCTGAATCATAGCTGATACGCACTTACACATCGCTGCATTATGAAGAAGATCATTTTAGTTAAATGAAGTATTAAAATCAATTTAAGAAACATATTTGTGTAATATTATAAGAAGGGAGGTATCACCCCGCAACACTTTGTGGACATTGCCCATATATTTCACGGAAAAATCCTCCCAGACCCACACTTTCCGCTTAAAACTTCTCCCGGACAATTCACCCGGAGCATTCTCTCCGCATGTAAAATGTGCATCCAAAGACAAAGTGAGATAAAAAAAAAAAAATCGTATAGGAATTGCTTAACCCTTCCCCTTGTAAAATTCCCCCGGAAAATTTCTTCATTAAGGAATATAGCCGTAGAACACAACCCCTTCCCACACCCACAGAAAATTTCCTCTGAATGGGAAAATTACATAACTTACAGCCCTTATTCTATAGACTAGTGTGTGTGGGGGGGGGGTTTATTTCATCATCAGGGGCATAGCTATCGGAATGTTCAACTGTGTTGAATCGAATTTCTATCTCAAAATTTCAAGTGGATGTCCTTTTGGTCACTCAAAAAGGACACTATGGCTTATAATCGGGAGATGAACCCTCTCCCGATCTTCTAGGACCATTGGTTCGATACGATCACCCCCGAGGGAAAAACAAATAAATGCGCATCCGTGATCTTTCTTTTGGCAAAATCAGGGCCTCTACATCAGGACTCTCTGATGACCTGTCCCTATTGACTTTTTGGGGGTTTTTCCCCTCTTTTTCGAAAATCAGGCAAATTTTCTAAGCATTGTGGCTTTTGACGGTAACAATGAACTTAATGATTTTTTTGTATTCAGAATCAGCATAAAAAGTCAATTCTTTTAACCCAAATTCCTTTTTTAGAATTTCGGTTACTATTGATCCGAGCCCTCCTTACGAATCGATCATAGCTCTGCCAATTCAAAATACATCTGATTCGATTTAAAACGAGATTAAATAAAAAAAATTTTTTAACTGAAAGTAAGGAGCGACATTAAAACTTAAAACGAACAGAAATTATTCCGTATATGGGAGGGGCAGTCCCCTACTTAACGCCTCGCTATTTACGCTAAAGTTTGACTCTTTCTCACAGCTCTATTTGTTAAAACCATAAAAAAAAAACTTTAGCGTAAAGAGCAAGGCGTTGAGGAGGGGACAGCCCCTTCCATATACGGAATAATTTGTGTTCTTTTTAAGTTTCAATGTCGCTCCTTACTTTCAGTTAAAATAACTTGTTTTTTTTCTATTTAATTTCTGAACGTTTTTGAATTAATGCAGCTTTGATTTTGGCTCACCGCACGTGAATAATTAAAATGAAATTTGCATATTAATTTTACTTTTTTGGCTAAATGGCTTTCTCGAAATTTTGACCTGACGTAACTTAAAAAATAACTTACGTAATGAACATCTATATTCGTGTATTTTTATTACGTAAATGAGGGGCCCTCCCCCTACTCAATACCTCACCCTTTACGCTAAATTTCGAATTTCGTTCTAATTCCTTAAGAATGACCCCTGAATCACAAAGGTCGTTTAATCAGAATAGATAGCTTTTTTGAAAGCACTAAAAAAAACTTTAACGTAAAGAGCGAGATATTGAATAGGGGGAAAACCCCTCATATACGCAATAGTTTCTGTTCTTTCTAATCTTGCTAACTTTCAGTTGAAAAAAACTTGTTTTCAAATTTAAATTCTGATCTTTTTTTAAAATAATGCTGGAAAATCCGATGGCCCCCGTCATAAAAATGTCTCTTCCTCCATGACAAAATCCTCCATGGAAAGATCCTCCCACGTAGCGTCCTCCTCCGACCCCCCTTCCCACCAGAAGAAATTCCTCCTGAAAACGTGTGCATACTTCCAAGTAACTAATACTATCCATGGGCAAAAGTAAACCATGGGCAAAGTTCATAACTTGGAGCCCTTACCCCGAGGACTGTGGGGGATTAAGTCATCCTCAAATACATATTTATTAGATTGTCGACTATGCTGGACCAAATGGCTATCTCAAACTTTTGATCGGGTGACTTTGTGAAAAAAATGAGCAGGGGATTTTCTCCAGTTTTTTTGGTCACTTAAAAAGGGCACTAGAACTTTTAATTTCCGTTCAAATGAGCCCTCTCGCGATATTTTATGACCACTTGATCGATACGATCACCCTGGGAAAAAAACAAAAAAAAAACGAACAAATAAACACGCATCCGTGATCTTTTTTCTGGCAAAAAATGCAAAATTTCGCATTTTTGCAGGTAGGAGCTTGGAGCCTCTACACTAGGATTCTCTTATAGCCTACGTTGAATATGACAGTTTGATTTTCATTAAGATTCTATCACCTTTTAGAGGAGTTTCCCCCTTTTTTAGAAAATAGGGGAAATTTTTTCAGGCTCGTAACTTTTGATAGGTGAAACTAAGCTTGATGAAACTTAAGTATTTGAAATAAGTATGAAAATCCGATTCTCTTAATGTATCTATTGTTATCAAAATTCCGTTTTTTAGAGTTTTTGGTTACTATTGAGCCGGGTCACTCCTTACTTACAGTTCGCTACCACGAACTGTTTGGTGGCCTGCTCTAGTTTGTAACCTATGCAAAATATAATATCTAAAAAGTGTATGCTTTTTTCAGAATGTTCTTTACTGAAAGTCACTATTTGTTATCATTCACATCTTAACTTGGAAATATCTTCTTTTTTAAGCTCATTCGTAACGACGAGACAACATAATAAACACTTTCTTTAGCTGTTCGTGCTTCAGAATGTGAAACAATTGCAAAGGATATGTTTAAGAAAGACCTGTAAAAAGCGACAAAAAAGGGGTATGTGAGGATTTTCTCCATAATTACATATAATACTCATGACGAGTCCCATGTTCTTGATTATCTTGTGAATTTGACTCCTTTCTAGATAATTTTTAAGTGACATTATGGCTTTCTATGCAAAATATTTTATCAACATCACCCCCCCCCCCCTCCTATCACACCCTAAGAGATAAATTTGCACTTGTTGAAGATTTAACTACAATATAGGAGTAGTAAGCGCCCAATTCGTTTAAAACTTACATGCAAACTTACGCCTGAGGCATGGATATGTGTGTAAGTTTTCAACGAATTGGGTTACCAGGGTCATTTGCAAAGAGGTACCATTTCTATAGAAGCTATAACAATTTGAAATATCATATGGAATTTGCTTGAAGCTATATACTTTGCGTACGCGCCCGTACCAAACAGGTTGGGTATAATCTGTTTTGGTTCAAGTTTTTTCTGACACAATTAACTGAATTTCTATTTCCTGATATACAAGTTTTTTTTTCGAGTATAAATTGATTGGTGATTAGGATTTGAATAAAAGGAATAGTTTTCTTTACACTTTTACAATCGGAAATGTTTGATTAACATTTGCAAAAAAGGGGTAATGAGATTTGCGAATTGGAGTGTAGGATATGGGGTCGACGTGCACGAGGGTTCAGTAGCACGAGGGTTCAGTTGTACAGGGTTTCGGTCATACAGGGGTTCAGTTACATGGGGGGTTCAGTTGCATGGGGGATTAGTTAAATGGGGTCGAGTAGCACGGAGGTTCAGTTGTACGGGGTTTCGGTTATACAGGGGTTCAGTTACATGGGGGGTTCAGTTGCACGGGGATTATTTAAATAGGGTCGAGTAGCACGGAGGTTCAGTTGCACGGAGGTTCAGTTACATGGGGGGTTCAGTTGCACGGGGGGCATCCCTTTTTCGAAAATCGGGCTCCCTGTTTTCAAAATCCCTTTTTCTTCTGAGGCTTGGAGCATTTGCTGCGTGTGTGTGTGTGTGGTGGTGTTTGTTGCTGTGTGTTTGTTTTTTTTTGTTTGTTTTCTTGTGTGTTTGGTTTTGTGTATATGTGTCTGTGTGTGTGTCTGTGTGTGTGTGTGTGTGTGTGTATCTGTTTGTCTGTCTGTGTATTTGTGTATGTGTGTGTGTGTGTGTGTGTGTATGTGTGTGTGTGTTTGTGTATGTATGTGTGTGTGTGTGTGTGTGTATGTGTGTGTGTGTGTGTGTGTGTGTGTGTGTGTGTGTGTGTGTGTGTGTGTGTGTGTGTGTGTGTGTGTGTGTGTGTGTGTGTGTGTGTGTGTGTGTGTGTGTGTGTGTGTGTGTGTGTGTGTGTGTGTGTGTGTGTGTGTGTGTGTGTGTGTGTGTGTGTGTGTGTGTGTGTGTGTGTGTGTGTGTGTGTGTGTGTGTGTGTGTGTGTGTGTGTGTGTGTGTGTGTGTGTGTGTGTGTGTGTGTGTGTGTGTGTGTGTGTGTGTGTGTGTGTGTGTGTGTGTGTGTGTGTGTGTGTGTGTGTGTGTGTGTGTGTGTGTGTGTGTGTGTGTGTGTGTGTGTGTGTGTGTGTGTGTGTGTGTGTGTGTGTGTGTGTGTGTGTGTGTGTGTGTGTGTGTGTGTGTGTGTGTGTGTGTGTGTGTGTGTGTGTGTGTGTGTGTGTGTGTGTGTGTGTGTGTGTGTGTGTGTGTGTGTGTGTGTGTGTGTGTGTGTGTGTGTGTGTGTGTGTGTGTGTGTGTGTGTGTGTGTGTGTGTGTGTGTGTGTGTGTGTGTGTGTGTGTGTGTGTGTGTGTGTGTGTGTGAGCCGTTACCAAAGCCTAAAAGTAAAGTACAAATTAAAAGCAGTCAAAAAAAAAGAAGAAAATAAAGACATTTGGTTTTGATTTTGGAAAATGTCCAAAAAGTGTCCTTTTTTTTCAAAAAGTTGCCTTTTTTGAATCAATAGTGTCCCTGTGTCCTTCAAAGTAAAAAAAAGTATCGAAAAGCCACTAAAAGTGTCCATTTGGCATCCCAGCTAATTGGTTTTTTCCAAATTTTAAAGAAAATACGCAATTGAAAAGGGGATTTTGCACCCAACTTATGTTAATTTCTGCTCGTTTTGAGTTTGACTCGATTATTTCCTACAAGTTAAATTAGAATGAAAATCAAGAATTTAGCATATTTTAAGTTTAAAATGAAAAGTATTCATATGAAAGAAAATAAAATTGGGAACACATAGGGGATTTGCTCGTTTTGAGTTTGCTTCGATTATTTCCTACAAGTTAAGTTAGAATGAAAATATTCGCAAGTTTTTTTTTATTTATTTATTTATTTAATTATGTAAAAGATCTAAAGTCTGTCTCATCCTTAACCCCTTACTCTTTATTGTGAAGTTTAAGTTAGAATGAAAATCAAGAATTTAGCATATTTTAAGTTTAAAATGAAAAGTATTCATATGAAAGAAAATTAAATTGGGAAGACATAGGGGATTTGCTCGTTTTGATTTTTCTTCGATTATTTCCTACAAGTTAAGTTAGAATTAAAATATTCGCAATTTTTTTTTTTTATTTATTTATTTATTTAATTATGTAAAAGATCAAAAGTCTGTCTCATCCTTAACTCCTTACTCTTTATTGTGAAGTTGGCTTTTTTCCAAATTTTTTAAAGAAAATTGGGGGTCCCGCCCTTATATACAAAGTAGCTTTAATCTGTTATGAGTTTTAAACTTGCTCCTTACTTTAGTTGAAAAATCTTTTATATTTGTTTAATTACATTTCATGAGACTGTAAAGAATTTTGAATGCAATATTTTTTGCCAATGCATAAAAAAGATTAATATTTCAATGATCTCTGTTTCCATTTCAGGAAATAAAAAAATGACAGAAAGATGTTTCATTATCCTCGCTGAAATAACTGGAATTCGGAGACACTTGAAATCCTATACAATAGTGCTAAACAAACTAACAGAAAGTGAGTTAAAGTCCTATGCTCTATCAGGATCTTTACATCCTCGTTATGACGAATTGGACTTTCATTCCAAGTGTGAAATAAGCGAACCAAAGAAGGAAATTCCACTTGATATGAAAGATGAAGCACTTATAGGAAAAGTAGAAAAGAAAACCCGGAAAACCCAGCAACAGCTGAAAAGAAAACTTAGAAACTCTGAGGCTACAGAAACGAAGTGGTCGGTTGAAAAAAGAAATATTGATGGTAATGAAGAAGACAGAAGGCCTGTAAAGAACCTGAGGCTAAAAATAAGTTCCACAATCGATACATCTTCAATGGCACATTCTAAAAAACCGTATTCCAATATCGGATAAACCTCTTGAGACAGAAACCTTGCCAGATAATTCTACTTGTATAAGTGAAGTAGATTTGTCTAATATTTGTTCAATCAAAGTTTAACATGAATGGGAAATTATATTTTTTATATACTCAAAAAATATCGTAGGAATTTGCCAGTGAGAAATGGGTTGACTTTGTTTACTTTTTAAGTTTCTTTTGGAAGAGATTAAACTTTGTTAAGATTATTTGCTTATGGTTTCTTTTTTCAATTTGAAGTGTTTCTTTTAAAAGAATCTTTTCATAGGTGGCGTTGGGGGATACGACTCAATAGTAAGCGAAAATCTAAAAACCAATATCCCTACTTCGGAAGTTTCAAGCTCCTATCTGCAAAAATGTGGAATTAATTTCTTGAAGTAATTGATACTTAATGAAGAAAAAGGTGAAAATTATAGGTTTTATGAAATTGATCATAAGACTTAAATTATTCTATCAGATACATTGGCACTTTAAGATGAAATTTGACCCGCATATCTATCGACCTAGTGGTACCAAAATATCCTAAGAGGGCTCATTTGACTGGAAATTCTAGTTTGGGATGAGTAGTTGGATATTTCAGACTTTTCTGAGCTAAGGTTTCTTAGTATTTCGTAGGTGAAGCTTCCACGTCAGTTTTAAGTTCACCAAGACATAAAAATTTAAAGTTCAGTTCTAATTTTCCCATAGAAGATAGGAAAAGTTATACTATTATTGTGATTATTTTCTATGAAGATAGAAAGTTTCACTTTAATTCTAAATTTTCTTAAATTCAGTTCCGTCTTATAATAAGTCGGAAAATAAGTTCTAGTTCCTGTAAGGGTATTTCAGTCCTTTACGTACATGTAAAGGAACCAAAAGCTTCCCCCAAAAAGAGAATTTTCTAAAATGGTGCACATTTCAACTGGACTCAGAAATACTAAGCTTTAATAGCGTGAATCGTGCTTCAAAAACTCCGGATTGCTACAAGATTAATTACAAATAGGACGTTAGCCCAATAAGTTTTATCAAATAGTTCACAGTGTTAAATTGTAATGAAGGAGCGACTTAGCTCAATTGTAACCGAAACTCAAAAATGGAATTTTGATAACAATTGACAGGAATTGGGTTTTTATGCAGATTGCAATTATATAAATTTCATTACGTTTAATATCTAGCCACCAAATGCTCCAATGCTCCAATGCTATGTCTTCCCAATTTAATTTTCTTTCATATGAATACTTTTCATTTTAAACTTAAAATATGCTAAATTCTTGATTTTCATTCTAACTTAACTTGTAGGAAATAATCGAGTCAAACTCAAAACGAGCAGAAATTACCATAAGTTGGGTGCAAAATCCCCTTTTCAATTGCGTATTTTCTTTAAAAATTTGGAAAAAACCAATTAGCTGGGATGACAAATGGACACTTTTAGTGGGTTTTTGATACTTTTTTTTACTTTGAAGGATACAGGGACACTATTAAGTCAAAAAAGGCAACTTTTTTAAAAAAAAGGAGACTTTTTGAACATTTTTCACAATCAAAACCAAATGGGTTTGTTTTCTTCTTTTTTTTGACTGCTTTTAATTTGTACTTTACTTTTAGGCTTTGGTAACGGCTTACACACACACACAAACACACACACACACACACACACACACACACACACACACACACACACACACACACACACACACACACACACACACACACACACACACACACACACACACAACACACACACACACAACAAAAACACACACACACAACAACAACAATACACACAACAACACACACACACACACACACACACACACACACACACACACACACACACACACACACACACACACACACACACACACACACACACACACACACACACACACACACACACACACACACACACACACACACACACACACACACACACACACACACACACACACACACACACACACACACATGTCTGACATAGTTATTAGATATTTCGACTATGCTGAACAAAATGGCTTTCTAAAAATTTATTTTAGAAAGCCATTTTGCCCGCCATGTAACCTCGTCTAAATTAACCTTAAAAATGAAATAAGTTATGTCGACTTTGCATATTTTATTCAACTGTACGCGCGCGTACATAGGCTAACCTAACCCATGATCACACATACACATACGCAGCCAAGCGTGGTGAACTTTGTCTACCATATCACAACTGTGCAACGCGTGGTGGAAATTAAAGGTGTAAAAGTAAAACCATTTGTATTTTTTCAGTAAAGTGTAAATTTTGTTTGTGTCTTGGAAAGGCATATGGAGTTTAGCGTCCAACTTATGTTAATTTCTGCTCGTTTTGAGATTGACTCGGTTAATTATTATAGTTTTTATTCGCTTCAGGTTTCATTTATACGAGTTGCACTTTACTTTTACCTTGTTTCCCAAAAAAAAACTGTTTAAAATTACGGGCTTGTGCTTATTAATTGGAATTTGACACCTAAACGCACTTACAAAAATCACTGCACTAGTGTTTTATTTTTATGCTGATTTCAAATATATAAGTGATTTCATATCATTAAATTTAGTTTTACCAATCAAACTCCCCCTAGAAGTCATAGAACTTTAATCAAAATCATACCGTCCGATTTAGCGTATGAGAAAACCCTGCTTCGGAAGTTTCAAGCTCCTATCTGCAAAAATGTGGAATTAATTTCGTGAATTCCTTGACGTTACGTGCCTATTAATCATACGCAGCCAAGCGTAAAAATCACTGCACTGGTGTTTTGGATTTGCCAAGATTTAAATGTTAAGTAACGAACTGCAAGTAAGGAGCGACTAGTTTTTTTTCCAACTGAAAGTAAGGATAAATAATAATATTTTTTCAAACAGTTCGTGGTAGCGAACTTTAAGTAAGGAGCGACACGGTTCAATAGTAACCTAAACTCTAAAAACCGGAATTTGTGGGTATAATACATGTTTTTTTTTTGCCTTTTTTGGCTCTATAGTGTCCCTGTGTTCTTCAAAGTAAAAAAGTGTCCAAGAGCCTTTAACTCAACCCTCGTGCAACTGAATCCCTTTTGTATAAGTTTCAAATATTTTATATTATTATAATGAATACATCGAAGAGTCATATTTTGCCTTTTTGTTTAAAAGGATCCTTGCTAAATATAATACTGCTAGGAACTTAGTTTTCAGCAATTTATAACGGTAATGGAATTGATCCTGAGCTTTAAATTACTTGATCAGATACCTTTTGATCCTAAGCTTTAGATTACTTGAATAGATATCTTAGCGTTTTAAAGATGAAATTTGAGTTGTATATGCTTGAGTGGGTCACATATGCTTGAGATATTAAGCGTTTTGAATCCGATAAGAATAAAAAATTCTTGTTTTAGATGTTAATGTATTCAGTTTCTTTAGTATATAATGTAATTTCAATTTGGATTTTTAAACAGTTTTGAATACCCATTCTATCAATATAAGTTCAAAAATGTATGGTGTTTTTGACTGTGAGTACATTGGGGTGAAGAAATCAGCGTGTGGTGTGATTTTTGAATGCTCATTTCTACTGATGACTACTGATCTTCAGGAGGTCTCTTGTTATCACTGGTTTATAAACTATAATATGTATGCGTACAGTGAAGAGAGCTGGTGGAGTACACTTTACTTTATAAACAAAATGGGTTTGTATAATAGAACGATTCATCCATCCTATAACAACGGGGAGGATTTATCCTATGTTCAGGATGAAGTTAGAGAGATATGTTGTTTTTTTGGCGTAACTGCACTGTATGCAAAAGGGAA
>NC_142810.1:34394747-34477491 GCF_049724085.1 Artemia sp. Qi Xiang Cuo | reverse complement strand
TTTGTTCTGGTTTGGTTTGCTATTGCGAGAGGACTCAAGCGATTTCTTTCTTACAGGGTTTCAGTTATACAGGGGTTCAGTTACATGGGGTTGGTGGTTGTTATAATACACAAGTTCTATTTGAACAGTGTTGTGAGATCCCCTACCACACCCCCAAAGGACTCCGATCCCCCCATCCCGTGTATTAGCGAAGTTAAGCTGTGGTAGTTATAATACACAACCTTTATTTTACGAGATTTGGGGACTTGAGTTGCACGAGAGTTCAGTTACATACGGATTCAGTTACACGGGGGGTTTAGTTAAATCTTCGTCTGAAAAAATAGGAGTTCACACTTAAAAAAGTTCTATTAAGAGCTATTTTTATGGAAATGGTTCATTTTTGAACCAAAACTATGCTTTTCTGACTGAAGATACACATTTGAATCAGAAAAGGTGAAAATGTAAACATCTAAAACATAAAAGTGTGTTTTGACTATATTTTCTATAATTTAGTCTGAAAAATAGGACTTCACACTTAAAAAGTTCTATTAAGAGCTTTTTTATGGAAATGGTTCATTTTTGAACCGAAACTATGCTTTTGTGACTGAAGATATACATTATAATCAGAAAATTGTTTAAAAATACGCTAAAAGATGATTCCCGTGAAGCTATTGTAGTTTTCTATAAAAAATAAATGATTTTCAAAATCAAAGAAAATGGCCCCATCTTTAACAAATATAGCCTTAGCTAGTTAAAAATGCGCATAAATTCTTGATTTTCAATCTAACTTAACTTGTAGGAATAGGACTTCATTCAAACAAGTAAATCAGCTTTATTTAAAGTATATTAATTGCACAAAAAAGACTATTATTTTTCATTGTTTTTCCTTCCAGGTGCTAAGGTCTCCATCTCGCTTTCAGTTAGTTTTTTTCTACGTATACGATAGTAACTGTTATGCCACCTCCATACTTCATAGTAGCCATCATGAGTTATATAATGATCATCATCAAATTTCGGCTCCCGATCTAAAAAAAAAAACAAAAAAAATTCAAAATACAACTAGATCTTAACTAACAATTGTTAGTGCTAGTGTTACAATTGTTACCATGTAGAACTACAGAATGATTTAAAACTGTATTAAAAGTTCAGAAACACATCTATACTATTTGCTAACAAACAGGGGTTCAGTTACATGGGGTCGGTGGTTGTTATAATACAAAAGTTCTATTTGAATAGTGTTGTGAGATCCCCTACCACACCCCCAAAGGACTCCGACCCAAAGGACTTTGTAGTTTTCTATAAAAAATAAATGATTTTTCAAAATCAAAGACACAAGGGTTTAGTTAAATTTTCGTCTGAAAAAATAGGAGTTCACACTTAAAAAAGTTCTATTAAGAGCTATTTTTATGGAAATGATTCATTTTTGAACTAAAACTATGCTTTTCTGACTGAACATACACATTTGAATCAGAAAAGGTGAAAATGTACACATCTAAAACAGAAAAGTGTGTTTTGACTATATTTTCTATAATTTAGTCTGAAAAATAGGACTTCATACTTAAAAAGTTCTATTAAGAGCTTTTTTTTTCCGCTTTTATTTCAGCCAATTGTGTTTAACAAAAAAAATAATGGAATTATTTACTGATCTTCAGTTGTTGTGATTTTAAAAGTTCTGCTTTTGTTTCAGCCAATCGTGTATCTTCCCCAAAAAAATAATTTTCGTACAATAAAGTTCATACTAACAAGAATTTTTTTTTTTAACTGAAGTGTAAAATTTTTATATTATTTTTGGAAAATATAATTGATAAATAAATTATTTAATTTTAATTAAGAAAATTGAGAATCAAAGTTTAACTTTTCTTCTTACAGGAAAATATTTGGAACAGAACTTTAAATTTTTTCATCTCTTTGAGAAAAATCTGAATTGAAGTGGAAAATTTTATATTATTTTTGGAAAATAGAATTGATCAATAACTTATTTCATTTTCATTGAGAAAATTCAGAATCGAAGTTGAACTTTTTTAGTCTTCGCGATTTTTGTATTATCCAGGAGTTTTGTAACAGCAAGCGAGCAAGCTATTAATTGGTTTTTAGAGTTTTTCGGTTACTATTGAGCCGTGTCGATCCTTACTTACAGTTCGTTACCACGAACACAATAAATTGTTTCAGCCAATCGTGTATCTCCCCCAAAAATACTTTTCAGACAATCAACTTCAGACTAACCAGAATTTTTTTTTTAACTGAAGTGGAAAATTTTGATATTATTTTGGGAAAATAGAATTGATCAATAACTTATTTCATTTTCATTCAGAAAATTCAGAATCGAAGTTGAACTTTTCTTCTTCCGGGAAAATATTTGGAACAGAACTTTAAATTTTTTCATCTCTTTGAGAAAAATTTGAATTGAAGTGGAAAATTTTGATATTATTTTGGGAAAATAGAATTGATCAATAACTTATTTCATTTTCATTAAGAAAATTCAGAATCGAAGTTGAACTTTTCTTCTTCCAGGAAAATATTTGGAACAGAACTTTAAATTTTTTCATCTCTTTGAGAAAAATCTGAATTGAAGTGGAAAATTTTGTATTATTTTAGGAAAATAGAATTGATCAATAACTTATTTCATTTTCATTGAGAAAATTCAGAATCGAAGTTGAACTTTTTAGTCTTCGCGATTTTTGTATTAACCAGGAGTTCTGTAACAGCAAGCGAGCAAGCTATTAATTGGTTTTTAGAGTTTTTCGGTTACTATTGAGCCGTGTCGATCCTTACTTACAGTTCGTTACCACGAACACAATAAATTGTTTCAGTCAATCGTGTATCTCCCCCAAAAAATACTTTTCAGACAATCAACTTCAGACTAACCAGAATTTTTTTTTTTAACTGAAGTGGAAAATTTTGATATTATTTTGGGAAAATAGAATTGATCAATAACTTATTTCATTTTCATTAAGAAAATTCAGAATCGAAGTTGAACTTTTCTTCTTCCGGGAAAATATTTGGAACAGAACTTTAAATTTTTTCATCTCTTTGAGAAAAATTTGAATTGAAGTGGAAAATTTTATATTATTTTAGGAAAATAGAATTGATCAATAACTTTTTTCATTTTCATTGAGAAAATTCAGAATCGAAGTTGAACTTCTTAGTCTTCGCGATTTTTGTATTAACCAGGAGTTTTGTAACAGCAAGCGAGCAAGCTATTAATTGGTTTTTAGAGTTTTGGTTACTATTGAGCCGTGTCGATCCTTATTCACAGTTCGTTACCACGAACACAATAAAAAAATAAATAAACAGGCATTATACCCACAAGCATATGCGAGTCAAATTTTATCCTACGTATCTGATAAAATAAAAATCAAAATTAAATTGCATTTACTACTTTTCGTTTAAACTAATGTGGTTTCAATAAAAAATTTGAAATTATCTCGTTTAAACTATTGAAGTTTCTATAAATTTAAGTTAAAAAGCTGCTCACCAAGTTTAGCGAAATAAAAACGTCTATTTGCAGCATTCCCCTTCATCTTCCAAATTGTAAGAAGGACCTGAATGTATATCATCCCATTCTTAAGGTGTTTTATACCTTATATCATGGAAATTAAGTCTCTCTCTTCTTATCAGATTCAAACGCTTAATACCCACAAGCATATGCGGGTCAAATTTCATCTTAAAGTGCCAACGTATCTGATAGAATAATTTAAGTCTTATGATCAATTTCATAAAACCTATAATTTTCACCTTTTTCTCCATTAAGCATCAATTACTTCAAGAAATTAATTCCACATTTTTGCAGATAGGGGCTTGAAACTTCCGAAGTAGGGTTATTGGTTTTTAGAGTTTCGGTAACTATTGAGTCGTGTCGCTCCTTACTTACAGTTCGTTAGCACAAACACAAAAATGTTATCACTCTTAACATTTAAATTGCAGTGATTTTTGCAAGTGCGTTTAGGTGTTAAATTCCAATTAATAGGCACGTAACGTATCTAAAACAGAAAAGTGTGTTTTGACTATATTTTCTATAATTTAGTCTGAAAAAAAGGACTGTTCCAAGCCATTCATACTATACCTTAAATGCATTCAAATATTTTCTTGATCAAACATAGTCATGATCACATCAGATGGTTTTGTAGTGCAGTGAGCTGTTACTAGTAGTAGTATTTTCAGTTTTTTTTTTTTTTGCAAGCCATTCATACTATACCTTAAATGCATTCAGATATTTTCTTAATCAAGCATAGTTGTGTTTTTTTTTTTGCAAGCCATTCATACTATACCTTAAATGCATTAATATATTTTATTAATAAAGCATAGTTTTGATCACAGTAACAAACAATAAAGAGTTTGTTACTTAATTAGAATTTTGCCATAATTTCTTGAACGAAATGTCTTTGTTTATCCAGCAGATGAATTCAAGAAAGAATTTGCTACTTACTTACAATTTTTTCATAATTTCTTTAATGAAAATTTCTGTATTGTGTATCCCAGAGGTGACTTCAAGAAAGAATTTATTACTTACAAATTAGCAAAAATAACATCAAATAATCTACCAATCGTGAAACTGTCACAAATCTGCATCGATAAATAAATGAAACCCTCTCCCCACATTATAGTCGATATGCAATTACAGATAACCAAACGTGACATTACTTCTTTTTGCAATTGGGAAGCCTAAAATATAGTTATTAATAATTTTAAGTCAATTAGCTTCTCAGAATTTGAAATTGATTGCAAATTCGTCCTCTTCGGGGTAAAGTCGTAGTTTGGTGCTAAAATGGCAGAAAACAAGACTTTCCCCATGGCCCAATCTTAATGGTCACTTAAAAATTTGCACTTTACTGAAAAAATACAAATCAAAACGCTTTCTGAGTCTCATTACAAAAATGACTGGGTCTCATTACAAAAATGACCTTCCTTGCAAAAACATAAGTTATTCCCACAAAAGGATTTTCGTTCTTAGTTCGAAAAAAATAAAAAAAAACACTTTTTCCACAAAATAAGTTTTTCAAAGAAAAGTAAAGAACTTCATTAAACAAAAATTAGCAAAAATAACATCAAATATAGTTGTGATCACAGTAACAAACAATAAAGAGTTTGTTACTTACTTAGAATTTTGTCATAATTTCTTGAACGAAATGTCTTTGTTTATCCAGCAGATGAATTCAAGAAAGAATTTGCTACTTACTTACAATTTTTTCATAATTTCTTTAATGAAAATTTCTGTATTGTGTATCCCAGAGGTGACTTCAAGAAAGAATTTATTACTTACAATTTAGCAAAAATAACATCAAATAATCTACCAATCGTGAAACTGTCACAAATCCGCATCGATAAATAAATGAAACCCTCCTCCACATTATAGTTGATATGCAATTACAGATAACCAAACGAGACATTACTTCTTTTGCAATTGGGAAGCCTAAAATATAGTTATTAATAATTTTAAGTCAATTAGCTTCTCAGAATTTGAAATTGATTGCAAATTCGTCCTCTTCGGGGTAAAGTCGTAGTTCGGTGCTAAAATGGCAGAAAACAAGACTTTCCCCATGGCCCAATCTTAATGGTCACTTAAAAATTTGCACTTTACTGAAAAAATACAAATCAAAACGCTTTCTGAGTCTCATTACAAAAAATGACTGGGTCTCATTACAAAAAATGACCTTCCTTGCAAAAACATAAGTTATTCCCACAAAAGGATTTTCGTTCTTAGTTCGAAAAAAAAAAAAACAATTTTTCCACAAAATGAGTTTTTCAAAGAAAAGTAAAGAACTCCATTAAACAAAAAATTAGCAAAAATAACATCAAATAATATACCAATCGTGAAACTGTCACAAATCCGCATCGATAAATAAATGAAACCCAAAATGAACATACATTTTTTTTTGAAGGAGGAGGAGGGATTTTTCCGTGGAGATGGGGCTAGATTTACTGGCATTATTTAGAAAACGATAATACAATAAATTAAAAAAACTGTCACAAATCCGCATCTATAAATAAATTAAACCCAAACTGAACATACATTTTTTTTTTGTAGGAGGATGGAGGGATTTTTCCGTGGATATGGGGCTAGATTTACCTGCATTAGTTATAAAACGATAATACAATAAATTAAAAAAACTGTCACAAATCCGCATCGATAAATAAATGAAACCCAAAATGAACATACATTTTTTTTTTTTGAAGGGGGGAGGGAGGGATTTTTCCCTGGTGATGGAGCTAGATTTAATGGCATTATTTAGAAAACGATAATACAATAAATTAAAAAAGTTTTTTCAACTGAAAGTAAGGAGCAAAATTAAAAAACTTAAAACGAAGAGAATTATTACGTATACGAAGGAGGGAGGGGGTCTACAGGCTAAAGTATGTCCCGGAAGGTAGGGCTAGATTTACTGGCATTATTTAGAAAACGATAATACAATAAATTAAAAAAAGTTTTTTCAACTGAAAGTAAGGAGCAAAATTAAAAACTTAAAACGAAGAGAATTATTACGTATACGAAGGAGGGAGGGGTCTACAGGCTAAAGTATGTCCCGGGAAGGTATTTTGAAGTACCTACCTCCAGTCCTTCTCCAAATTCTTTTAACAAAATCTAAGTGTTAGAGTGATAATATTCTTAATGGCTTGTTAGCTCAGTTGGTTAGAGCGTCATGCTAATAACGCGAAGGTCGAGGGTTCGACCCTCACGAGCCATAGTTTTGACCTTCGTATGGTAACTCCATAATTTATTTTAGGGATATATTTTATATCAACATGCAAAGTCGACATAGCTTTATTTCCTTTATTAAGGTTCATTTAGACGAGGTTACGTGCGCGCACGTAACCGCGTCTAAATGAACCTTAAAAAATGAAATAAAGCTATGTCGACGTTGCATGTTGATATAAAATATATCCCTAAAATAACTTATGGAGTTACCATACGAAAGTCAAAACTATGGCTCGTGAGGGGATCGAACCCTCGACCTTCGCGTTATTAGCATGACGCTCTAACCAACTGAGCTAACAAGCCATTAAGAATATTATCACTCTAACACGTAGATTTTGTTAAAAGAATTTGGAGAAGGACTGGAGGTAGTTACTTCAAACGACCGTCCTGGGACATACTTGAGCCTGGCGACTCCCCTCCCTCCGTCGTATACGGAAGAAGTATCGTCGTTTTAAGTTTTAATTTTGCTCCTTAATTTTATTTGAAAAAAATTTTTTTAATTTCTTTTATTATAGTTTTATAAATAATTACAGTAAATCTAGCCCAACCTTCACGGGAAATACTTGAGCCTGTCGTCCCGCCTCCCTCCTGCGTATACGTAATAATTATCTTCGTTTTAAGTTTTTTAATGTTTCTCCTTACTTTCAGTTGAAAAAAATTTTTTTAATTTTTTTTATTATCGTTTTATAAATAATGCCATTAAATATACCCCCATCCCCCTGTAAAAATCCCGCCCGCCCCCTTCAAAAAAAAAAAAAAAAAAATGTATGTTCATTTTGGGTTTCATTTATTTATCGATGCGGATTTGTGACAGTTTTTTTAATTTATTGTATTATCGTTTTCTAAATAATGCCAGTAAATCTAGCCCCATCTCCACGGAAAAATCCCTCCCACATCCTTCAAAAAAAAAAATTTATGTTAATTTTGGTTTTAATTTATTTAACGTTGCGGATTTTTGAAAGTTTTTTTAATTTATTGTATTATCTTTTTCTAAATAAAGCCAGTAAATCTAGCCCCATCTCCACGGAAAAATCCCTCCCTCCTCCTTCAAAAAAAAAAATGTATGTTCATTTTGGGTTTCATTTATTTATCGATGCGGATTTGTGACATTTTCACGTTTGTTATATTATTTGATTTTATTTTTGCTAATTTTTTTTTTAATGAAGTTATTTACTTTTATTTTAAAAACTCATTTTGTGGAAAAAGTGTTTTTTTTTTTTTTTATAACTAATAAAGAAAATACTTTTTTGGGAATAAATTATTTTTTTTCAATGAAGGTCATTTTTTTTAATGATACCCAGTCATTTTTGTAATGAGACTCAGAAAGCGTTTTGACTTGTATTTTTTCAGTAAAGTGCAAATTTTTAAGTGACCATTAAGATTGGGCCATGGGGGAAGTCTTGTTTTCTGCCATTTTAGCACCGAACTACGACTTTACCCCGAAGAGGACGAATTTGCAATCAATTTCAAATTCTGAGAAGCTAATTGACTTAAAATTATTAATAACTATATTTTAGGCTTCCCAATTGCAAAAAGAAGTAATGTCTCGTTTGGTTATCTGTAATTGCATATCAACTATAATGTGAGGGAGGGGGGTTTCATTTATTTATCGAGGCGGATTTGTGACAGTTTCACGAGTGGTAGATTATTTGATGTTATTTTTGCTAAATTGTAAGTAATAAATTCTTTCTTGAAGTCACCTCTGGGATACACAATACAGAAATTTTCATTAAAGAAATTATGAAAAAATTGTAAGTAAGTGGCAAATTCTTTCTTGAATTCATCTGCTGGATAAACAAAGACATTTCGTTCAAGAAATTATGACAAAATTCTAAGTAAGTAACAAACTCTTTATTGTTTGTTACTGTTATCACAACTATATTTGATGTTATTTTTGCTAATTTTTTGTTTAATGAAGTTCTTTACTTTTCTTTGAAAAACTTATTTTGTGGAAAAAGTGTTTTTTTTTTTTTTTCGAAATAATAAATAAAAAAAATTTTTTGGAATAAATTATTTTTTTTAAAGGAAGGTCATTTTTTTTAATGATAACCAGTAATTTTTGTAATGAGACTCAGAAAGCGTTTTGATTTGTATTTTTTCAGTAAAGTGCAAATTTTTAAGTGACCATTAAGATTGGGCCATGGGGAAAGTCTTGTTTTCTGCCATTTTAGCACCAAACTACGACTTTACCCCGAAGAGGACGAATTTTAAATAAATTTAAAAGTATTATAATATAATTTAATTAAAATTTTTAATAAATATATTGTAGTCTTCAAAATTTAAAAAAATTATTACTTTAACTCTTTGTTATCTGTAATTGCATATCGACTAGACTGGGGGGGCGGAGGGTGTCATTTATTTATCGATGAAGATTTGTGACAGTTTCATGATTGGTAGATTATTTGGTGTTATTTTTGCTAATTTGTAAGTAATAAATTCTTTCTTGAAGTCACCTCTGGGATACACAATACAGAAATTTTCATTAAAGAAATTATGAAAAAATTGTAAGTAAGTAGCAAATTCTTTCTTGAATTCATCCGCTGGATAAACAAAGACATTTCGTTCAAGAAATTATGGCAAAATTCTAAGTAAGTAACAAACTCTTTATTGTTTGTTACTGTGATCACAACTATGCTTGATTAAGAAAATATCTGAATGCATTTAAGGTATAGTATGAATGGCTTGCAAAAAAAAAACACAACTATGCTTGATTAAGAAAATATCTGAATGCATTTAAGGTATATTATGAATGGCTTGCAAAAAAAAAAACTGAAAATACTACTAGTAGTAACAGCTCACTGCACTACAAAACCATCTGATGTGATCACGACTATGTTTGATCAAGAAAATATTTGAATGCATTTAAGGTATAGTATGAATGGCTTGGAACAGTCCTATTTTTCAGACTAAACTATAGAAAATATAGTCAAAACACACTTTTCTGTTTTAGATACGTTACGTGCCTATTAATTGGAATTTAACACCTAAACGCACTTGCAAAAATCACTGCAATTTAAATGTTAAGAGTGATAACATTTTTGTGTTTGTGCTAACGAACTGTAAGTAAGGAGCGACACGACTCAATAGTTACCGAAACTCTAAAAACCAATAACCCTACTTCGGAAGTTTCAAGCCCCTATCTGCAAAAATGTGGAATTAATTTCTTGAAGTAATTGATGCTTAATGGAGAAAAAGGTGAAAATTATAGGTTTTATGAAATTGATCATAAGACTTAAATTATTCTATCAGATACGTTGGCACTTTAAGATGAAATTTGACCCGCATATGCTTGTGGGTATTAAGCGTTTGAATCTGATAAGAAGAGAGAGACTTAATTTCCAAGATATAAGGTATAAAATACCTTAACAATGGGATGATATACATTCAGTTCCTTCTTACAATTTGGAAGATGAAGGGGAATGCTGCAAATAGCCGTTTTTATTTCGCTAAACTTGGTGATCAGCTTTTTAACATAAATTTAGAGAAACTTCAATAGTTTAAACGAGATAATTTCAAATTTTTTATTGAAACCAAATTAGTTTAAACGAAAAGTAGTAAATGCAATTTAATTTTGATTTTTATTTTATCAGATACGTAGGATAAAATTTGACTCGCATATGCTTGTGGGTATAATACCTGTTTATTTATTTTTTTATTGTGTTCGTGGTAACGAACTGTGAATAAGGATCGACACGGCTCAATAGTAACCAAAACTCTAAAAACCAATTAATAGCTTGCTCGCTTGCTGTTACAAAACTCCTGGTTAATACAAAAATCGCGAAGACTAAGAAGTTCAACTTCGATTCTGAATTTTCTCAATGAAAATGAAAAAAGTTATTGATCAATTCTATTTTCCTAAAATAATATAAAATTTTCCACTTCAATTCAAATTTTTCTCAAAGAGATGAAAAAATTTAAAGTTCTGTTCCAAATATTTTCCCGGAAGAAGAAAAGTTCAACTTCGATTCTGAATTTTCTGAATGAAAATGAAATAAGTTATTGATCAATTCTATTTTCCCAAAATAATATCAAAATTTTCCACTTCAGTTAAAAAAAAAAATTCTGGTTAGTCTGAAGTTGATTGTCTGAAAAGTATTTTTTGGGGGAGATACACGATTGACTGAAACAATTTATTGTGTTCGTGGTAACGAACTGTAAGTAAGGATCGACACGGCTCAATAGTAACCGAAAAACTCTAAAAACCAATTAATAGCTTGCTCGCTTGCTGTTACAGAACTCCTGGTTAATACAAAAATCGCGAAGACTAAAAAGTTCAACTTCGATTCTGAATTTTCTCAATGAAAATGAAATAAGTTATTGATCAATTCTATTTTCCTAAAATAATATAAAATTTTCCACTTCAATTCAGATTTTTTCTCAAAGAGATGAAAAAATTTAAAGTTCTGTTCCAAATATTTTCCTGGAAGAAGAAAAGTTCAACTTTGATTCTGAATTTTCTTAATGAAAATGAAATAAGTTATTGATCAATTCTATTTTCCCAAAATAATATCAAAATTTTCCACTTCAATTCAAATTTTTCTCAAAGAGATGAAAAAATTTAAAGTTCTGTTCCAAATATTTTCCCGGAAGAAGAAAAGTTCAACTTCGATTCTGAATTTTCTGAATGAAAATGAAATAAGTTATTGATCAATTCTATTTTCCCAAAATAATATCAAAATTTTCCACTTCAGTTAAAAAAAAAAATTCTGGTTAGTCTGAAGTTGATTGTCTGAAAAGTATTTTTTCGGGGGAGATACACGATTGGCTGAAACAATTTATTGTGTTCGTGGTAACGAACTGTAAGTAAGGATCGACACGGCTCAATAGTAACCGAAAAACTCTAAAAACCAATTAATAGCTTGCTCGCTTGCTGTTACAAAACTCCTGGTTAATACAAAAATCGCGAAGACTAAAAAAGTTCAACTTCGATTCTGAATTTTCTCAATGAAAATGAAATAAGTTATTGATCAATTCTATTTTCCAAAAATAATATAAAATTTTCCACTTCAATTCAGATTTTTCTCAAAGAGATGAACAAATTTAAAGTTCTGTTCCAAATATTTTCCTGGAAGAAGAAAAGTTCAACTTTGATTCTGAATTTTCTTAATGAAAATGAAATAAGTTATTGATCAATTCTATTTTCCCAAAATAATATCAAAATTTTCCACTTCAGTTAAAAAAAAAAATTCTTGTTAGTCTGAAGTTGATTGTCTGAAAAGTATTTTTTGGGGAAGATACACAATTGACTGAAACAAAAGCAGAACTTTTAAAATCACAACAACTGAAGATCAGTAAATAATTCCATTATTTTTTTTGTTAAACACAATTGGCTGAAATAAAAGCGGAAAAAAAGCTCTTAATAGAACTTTTTAAGTGTGAAGTCCTATTTTTCAGACTAAATTATAGAAAATATAGTCAAAACACACTTTTCTGTTTTAGATGTGTACATTTTCACCTTTTCTGATTCAAATGTGTATGTTCAGTCAGAAAAGCATAGTTTTAGTTCAAAAATGAATCATTTCCATAAAAATAGCTCTTAATAGAACTTTTTTAAGTGTGAACTCCTATTTTTTCAGACGAAAATTTAACTAAACCCTTGTGTCTTTGATTTTGAAAAATCATTTATTTTTTATAGAAAACTACAAAGTCCTTTGGGTCGGAGTCCTTTGGGGGTGTGGTAGGGGATCTCACAACACTATTCAAATAGAACTTTTGTATTATAACGATCACCGACCCCATGTAACTGAACCCCTGTTTGTTAGCAAATAGTATAGATGTGTTTCTGAACTTTTAATACAGTTTTAAATCATTCTGTAGTTCTACATGGTAACAATTGTAACACTAGCACTAACAATTGTTAGTTAAGATCTAGTTCTATTTTGAATTGTTTTTGTTTTGTTTTTTAGATCGGGAGCCTAAATTGGATGATGATCATTATATAACACATGATGGATACTATGAAGTATGGAGATGGCATAATCGTTACTATCGTATACTTAGAAAAAAACTAACTGAAAGCGAGATGGAGACCTTAGCACCTGGAAGGAAAAACAATGAAAAATAATAGTCTTTTTTGTGCAATTAATATACTTTAAATAAAGCTGATTTACTTGTTTGAATGAAGTCCTATTCCTACAAGTTAAGTTAGATTGAAAATCAAGAATTTATGCGCATTTTTAACTAGCTAAGGCTATATTTGTTAAAGATGGGGCCATTTTCTTTGATTTTGAAAATCATTTATTTTTTATAGAAAACTACAATAGCTTCATGGGAATCATCTTTTAACGTATTTTTAAACAATTTCTCTGATTATAATGTATATCTTCAGTCACAAAAGCATAGTTTCGGTTCAAAAATGAACCATTTCCATAAAAAAGCTCTTAATAGAACGTTTTAAGTGTGAAGTCCTATTTTCAGACTAAATTATAGAAAATATAGTCAAAACACACTTTTCTGTTTTAGATGTGTACATTTTCACCTTTTCTGATTCAAATGTGTATCTTCAGTCAGAAAAGAATAGTTTTGGTTCAAAAATGAACCATTTCCATAAAAATAGCTCTTAATAGAACTTTTTTAAGTGTGAACTCCTATTTTTTCAGACGAAGATTTAACTAAACCCCCCGTGTAACTGAATCCGTATGTAACTGAAGTCTCGTGCAACTCAAGTCCCCAAATCTCGTAAACTAAAGCTTGTGTATTATAACGACCACAGAGTAACTTCGCTAATACACGGGGTGGGGGGATCGGAGTCCTTTGGGGGTGTGGTAGGGGATCTCACAACACTGTTCAAATAGAACTTGTGTATTATAACAACCACCAACCCCATGTAACTGAACCCCTGTATAACTGAAACCCTGTAAGAAAGAAATCGCTTGAGTCCTCTCGCAATAGCACACCAAACCAGAACAAACCGCCAACTTTCTCTAATCGACTGACACACAAAAAATCGATGTCATAATAAAAAAAACATGTATATTCCTTGAAAGAGTGTAATGACCTGTTTACCTACCAGAAAAAAACCTGTTTGTACGGGGGCCCCATAGAATTCAATAGATGGTATATACTGACGTGCTTCAGATAATAGTATCATTTAGTTGTTTTCAGAGCAGTGAATGCTCTGAAAGAGCAGTGAAAGAAGTTCTTTTCAGAGCAGCGTAGCTAGTACCTAGGTTGTTGTTAGCTAATACCACATTGCGCAATATTTGTGTTTTTAGGGCTGTGATAGGGAATCCCTTCAACTCCCTTACAAGTGGTAGTATCCACAAGCTTTTAAGAGACATAGCACAGTCGTATTTCAGCAAGATTTGGGCGCTGCTTAAAAAACACATTCGGGTTGCGGGGGGTAGGGACAGTACTAGCATCCATCACCCTAAAAATATATTTTTTAATTAAAAGACGGGCTATTTGTACACGCATCACCTGCAAACGGCGATGCAAACACTTCACGCGGATTTGCATAACTTTGAGGGTGTTTTTTCATATTGGGTGGGAAATATTTTTGATAGGGTGGAGGCTTATTATAAAAATGGAGCGGATCAACTGTTCTATTTATAATTAATTTGTAAGCAAATATTATGAAATTAAAAAAAAACATTTTCTAAGAGGCGGAAGGGGGAGGAATAATTAAAGAAAATATAATGCAGATTTGAAGGGGTGTCATGGTGTACAATACTTTCGTTTCGATACAGGCTTAAAGTGTCTCAAGTATTCCGTCCTCGTCACAGGGAATAAGCCCAGAGCAAAGGATGTTAGTAAGACAATTTTGGACATTTTAGGATTTAATGGGGGTGAGGAGGTGGCAGAGTTTCCTAAAGTTAACTTTGATTGTTTAGGGTCAGATCTCTCAGGGTAACTGTAAAATTCTCCTTTTCACAACTAAAAATACTTCAAAGGGGGTAAATTTTTTTATTCTTTTTTTTCAGGTCACCAATGACGATTTCGAGCTTTTAATAGACGATCACCTCACTAAACTTCTTGGAACAGTACTAATGGACACAACCTCCCACAAACTACCAATATGGATCGATGATTATCTTGCAAAAAGGCCAGACACAATCTCTCTCACGGTAAGAGTGTTTAAAACATAACTGAAACGTAAGCTTTAATTCTTAGCTGCTAGTGAGGGGTATACGGGGCCGGAGGGGGGGGGGTCCAAGTATGAACCCTACAAGGTATATGCTCTCAATACATCCAAATGAGAGATTTTTGGAGGTTTGTTACACTTATAACCATTAGTGTGGTCCCAAAGGGGTCTTCGGAGGCCCATTACATTTATAGCGAGTAGAGTGGTCATAATACGTCCCAAGGGTCACATTGCCCATCAATAAACATCAAACCTCCAGATGCTCTTAATACATCCAAAGGAGGGTCGTTTGGAGGTTCATTACATTTATAGCCAGTAGTATGGCCCCCAAATGATCCATCAATGCTCAGTTTTAACTATTCTTGTTTCATAGAATAAAGTTTTCCAGTGAGCTAATAGGCTTTTAATATTTGTTAGGTTCACATGCAGATACCGGCATCGGAATCTCCGGACAATTCATGCACACCTCCATGAGAAATTGAACGTGAGGAGATTTAAGTATGGTGGCGAGTCCGTTTAGTATGGAGTCCCCCAGCTTTGATTTAGACATCTTTGTGAGGGATCTCAGCCTCAACAATGACTTTATCGACAAAATCTTAGAATAAGTGCAAATAAGCAAGGTCGAGAGGGTGCTAGAAGTGTCAACCCCTCACAGTGTTATGGGGAAACAAAAGGGCACAGGCTCACCCCTGTATTGCCGGAGTTATTGTTAGCTAATACTACTTTTTGCAGTATTTATGTTTTTAGAGCTGTGTTAGGGCATTCTTTCAACTCCCTTACAAATGGTAGTATCCACAAGGATTTAATAGACACAACACAGTCGTATTTTAGCAAGATCTAGGCGCTTCTTGAAAACCACATACGGGAGGCGGGGGTAGGGACAGTACAAAGGCATCCATCACCCTTAAAATATTTTTTTAATGAAAAGACGGGTGATTTGTACACGGATCATCTGCAAACAGCGATGCGAACACTTCACCCAGACTTACATAATTTTGAGGGTGTTTTTCAGATTGGGTGGGAAATATTTTTAATAGGGTAGAGGCTTATAATAAAAATGGAGTGGATCAACTATTTTGTTTATTACAAATTTAAAAGTAAATTGTATGAAATTTAAAAAAGAATTTTTTTAAGAGGCGAAAGGGGAACAATAATAATAGAAAATATAACACAGATTTGAAGGGATGTCATGGTGTACAACACTTTCGTTTCGATAAAGGCTTATAGTGTCTCAAGTATTCCGTCCTCGTCACAGGTAAATATAATGAAATTTAAAAAAGAATTTTTTTTAAGAGGCGGAAGGGGGACGAATAATTTAAGAAACTATAATGCAGAATTGAAGGGGTATCATGGTGTACAACACTTTCGTTTCGATACAGGCTTAGAGTGTCTCAAGTATTCCGTCCTCGTCACAGGGAACAAACCGAAAGCAAAGGATATTAGTAAGACAATTTTGGACATTTTAGCATTTAAAGGGGATGAGGAGCTGGCAGAGTTTTCTAGAGTTGACTTTGATTTATTAAAGGGATGCAATCCGGCAACACTTAAGAGGATTGACATTTTTGAGAGGGCAAACGAACATTTAAAGATTGGGGTCTCAGTTTTACAGTACGATACAGAGTATGAAGAAGGGGAACTTCCAGATAAATATGTTATAATATATTCAGTAAGGGCTCCGTCCATTGAGTCAGTGAAATGGTCAATTTGTCACAGTCCATTGAGTCACTGGGTTATGGCTTCTTCACGAGCCTGCCAATGATCCTTATTCAATTGGAGATTTATTTCCTATTAATAAAAAAAACTTTTCCCACAAAAAAGTTTTTCAAAGAAAAGTAAAGAACTCCATTAAATAAATAATGAGCAAAAATGAAATCAAATCATCTACCAAACGTGAAACTATCACAAATCAGCATCGATAAATAAATGAAACCCAAAACGAACAGAAATTACAATAAATAACCGATTCAAACTCAAAACGAGCAGAAATTTACATAAGTTGGGCTGAAAACCCCATTGCCTTCCCAGAGCCAGAACATAATTTGCACTTTACTGAAAAATATTTTTTTTACTTTTATAACTTTAAAAAATCAAATAATATTAACATTTTGATTACTAAATATCAGTATACGTATATTAAAATGACAATGCACACTCATTTGTATTTTTCAGTAAAGTGCAAATTTTGTTCTGGCCTTGGGAAGGCATAGGGGCTTTAAGGGCTACTGATGTTAATGACTGCTCGTTTTGAGTTTGAATCGGTTATTTATTGTCATTTCAGTCGTTCTTGGGATACTGCTGAGATGCCTTATTGGGAAATGGCATTAACAAAGTGCATTTTGATTTAACCTTACGGCAACATTTAATTTTCAAACATAATGGGCAAAGGGGAGGGTGGGGGTGGGACTAGTTGCACTCCAATCACTTTTGACTATTAAAAGGGCATTAGTCCTTTCTATTTTCAATCGAATGAGGCCTTTTCGAAGCTCCTACGACAACTCCTTCGATATGAAATGTCTGGTCTAAGACAAACATAAAAAATAATCATACATTGTACCTACATCGATCTTTACTATAAACATGTCAAGCCTTCCAATCACTTTCGACCATTAAAAAGGGCACTAGCTCTTTCAATTTCCAATCAAATGAGCTCTTTTTGAGTTTCTGCGAAAACTATTTCTATAAACACCTAATATGCCCCCAGGGCATATATTACAACCCTTACTCTGAGGGCTGTGAGAGCATTCTCATTCTCAAATATCTACTTTCCAGAACTTTCAACTACGTTAAACAAAATGGCTATCTCAAAATTTTGATTGGATGTATTTTGGGAACGGTTGTTGTGAGAGGGGAGTTAGTTGCTCTCCAATCACTTTCAACTATTAAAAAAGGCACTAGCCCTTTCAAGTTCCAATCGAATGAGCCCTTTTGAAGTTTCTACGACAACGCTTTCAATAAAAACCTTATATGCCCCTAGGGCATAACTTACAACCCTTGCCCTGAGCGCTAGCAGCAGGAGGGGTTGTCATCCTCAAAGACCTAATTTCAAGAACTTTCAACTACGTTGAAGAAAATTGCTATCTAAAAATTTTTATAGGATGTGTTAGGGGAAATGGTGGGCGTGAGAGAGGGATTAGTTACTCTCCATTCATTTCTGACTATTAAAAAGCCCTTCCACAAAATAGCTGTCCGGGGTGCTTACTGGACACCTTCAAAACAAAAGCTTATTGTTGACCTTCATCCGAAACGGAATATTGTTGTACATTAGGTTCTTTTGTGTTAGGTGCTGGCACACGGTTTTAATGTCACAAAGATTCATAGCAACCTTAATTTGATCAGAAGCCGTGTATGAAGACGTTTGTTGACACTTTTGTCAAGAAACGATCTGAAGCGAAAACAAAGGTCAAAGAAGAGATTTTTAAACTCATTTTAAATTCGGAATTTGGTAAGATGTGCGAGAGCGTGCACAATAGGAGTCCTTGTGACCAACCCAAAAGAATGTGCCCAGATCATTGCAGATCCGAACTTCACATCGTTCACGATGATAGACTCCAATATGGTGCTTTTACATAGAAAGAAAACAAGCATAAAGTTAAGTAAAAACATGGCCGCTGGCAGTGCCATGCTTGAAATTTCAAAGAAACTTATGCTGGAGTTTTGTTACAATGTTCCAAAGGCCGGGGGAGGGGCAACTTCTAGTGTATTATGGAGACAATGATTTACTCCTTTTGAAAGTTAAAACAGAGAATCTGTTGCACAATTTGGAACATGGTAAGCACATTAGCTCCCGAATGGATTTTACCAACCGTGATGAATCCGTTTATCCTGAGCTAGTTAGGTGCCAGGCCTCAAATCAGTTAGTAAAGTTAAAATCCGAGACGGGAAGCGACTTGGTATCTAAAGGTGTGTTTCTTGGTTCTAAGGTGTACTGTGTGGCAACGCAGTACATATATGAGAATTTATAGGAGCTGGGTAGAGAATAATATAGTTCCAAGAGTGAATGTCATAGTGATTCACTCTTTCTTTGTGAGGGTACTACCACATGGTCACTATCTTACTTCAGATGGAGTTGATTCTATAGATTATAGAATAGTTTGTGGGAGGAGGTAGGGGGGGGGTGAGTTTTTTATATCAGTCCCCAGCTCAGCACTCTGTATTTTCTTATATTTTTCTACTCATTTTTTAGGCATTGTACATGTTTTTTGTTTATTTAAATTAATTTATTTAATTATTGTTTTTTTCCGCAAAACAGTATTTTAAAAAATGTTATACTATGTTTTTCACGTCGCCACCACACGGCCCCATAGCCGACTCTTCCGCTGTGCCTTCCGGCCCAGCCCAAAGCGTCGAAAGTGGCCACCTCCGTCCTTCAGAGGTGGTGCTTTTTAGTGTATATTTTAATGTTCAAGTAATTATTTTTCAGTGTCTATTTTAATAGATTTATTTTTTTGTAAATATATTTTCTAAATATTTGTAGTGTATTTATTTCTATTGAAGAAACCATTTATTCTATTTTTCGAGTATTTATTCAACCGATAGGTTAGGTTTGGCTAGCTGTATTTTGACATTGGTAGAGTATGTATCAGTTTAAAAAACCATTCAGATCATTTCTTTGCGGACTATCAATATCTGGCAAAACAACACTTACCGAAAATAATTCAAAATTGTGATAATTTTTTTTAGAAAACCCGAAAAATATATGTTATTGCTATAGGGTATGACAAGAGTCCTATGACAAAATAAAAGAATATTGCACTCAATCAAATTCATAGGAGGACTTGACGTGCTACAATTATTCAAGGTCCGGTCCCATCATAAGAAAATTTCTGTCACTATTTTTCTCCATAATCTGTTTCATCAGAACAAGTGTATGAGCGCACTTGCTTTGAATTGTACTTACTATATCATCTAAGGGATTGTTCGCGATTCAAGTTCTCTTATAATTTAAAAAAAGCAAATATATTGTGGCGAAACAAAATTTTTACTTTCTGCGTACAGTCAAGCTTCTAATAAACCTTATGGATATATTTTGTTAGAATTTAATCAAAACCCGCCTGAAGACTTACGTATAGTCACTGTTATATTTGATAATGAAATTACTGTATATCTAGCCGTAAATAGTAAAAAAGATCTTTAGTTGGTATCATGACGGCAAAGAACCTGCATGAAAACAGACATTTATTTTCCGTTCTAGGCAATTTGAAACCACAGCTTAGGAAAACTATACTCAAACATAGTATTGGTAATGAATTCATTTTTCTCTTATCTGAACTCTGCTTAAATTTAACAAATGACACTATTCAACTGTCAGAAGGTGTTAGACCAAAGCAGACAAAGCAGCATCGTTCACTTGTACGTGCCCGCTAACTATAGTGTCTGAATCGATAGGCTCTAGAAACATAGAACTGTTTAAACTGAAGTATAACCATAAGTCATGGTAAATTATTTGTAAGATGTGTTAGTACCAAATATATAAGATACGCAGTGCACAGTCGACAGACTTTCCAGCTCGGAAACAATTCACGGCATCAGGTATCGGTTTTCCACCAAATAAAACAAGAGTTTACCCATGATTTAAATACACAAGCTTTGAATCAAACAGTTCGTTGTAATGAACTGCAAGTAAGGAGCGATCCGGCTCAATAGTAGCCAAAACTCTAAAAAACGGAATAGATACATCATTGATATCATTGATACCAATGGATACATCAAAAGGATCACATTTTAATGATGATTTCAAATATATAAGTTTCATCAAATTTAGTCCTACCCATCAAAAGTAACGCGCCTGAGAAAATTTGCCTGATTTTCTAAAAAAGGGGGGAAACACACCCTAAAATTATAGAACCTTAATAAAAATCACACAATCAGATTCAGCGTACCAGAGAAACCAGCTGTACAGGTTTCAAGCTCCTATCTGCAAAGACCTGGAATTTTGTATTTTTTGCCAGAAGAAAGATCACGGATGCGTGTTTATTATTATTTTTTTTATCTCAGGGGTAATCGTATCGACCCAGTGGTCCTAGAGTATCGTGGAAGGGCTCATTCGAACGGAAATTAAAAGTTCTAGTACCCTTTTCAAGTGACCGAAAAAATGGAGGGTAACTAGGCCCCTCCCACGCTCAATTTCTTTCCCAAAGTCACCCGATCAAAAGTTTGAGATAGCCATTTTGCTCGGCATGGTCGAAAATATAATAACTATGTCTTTTAGGATAACTTAATCACCCAAAGTCCCCAGGAGGAGGGCTGAAAGTTATGAGCTTTACCCGATGTTTACATATAGGCTAGTATTGGTTATTGAGAAGTATACAGACGTTTTCAGCGTGGATTTTTTCTGGTAGTGGAGGGGGGGGGGTGTAGGTCGGGGTTCATGGAGGAGAATCTTTCCATGGAGGAAGTTTTCATGGAGAAAGTGATTTTGCTATGAAGGGGGTACCGAATTTCCCAGCATTATTTAAAAACGATCAGAAATTAAATAAAAAAAGTTTTTCAACTGAAAGTAAGGAGCAACATCAAAACTTAAAACGAAAAGAAATTATTACGTATATGATTGGGTTCGCCCCCTAGTCAAAACCTCGCTCTTTAAGCCAGAGATTTTTTTTAGTACTTTCATGAGATCCATTTATTCTAATTAACGGCCTTTGTGATTAAGAGGTCATTTTTAAAAAATTAGAACAAAATTTGAGCTTTAGCGTAAAGAGCAAGGTATTGACGGGGGGGGGGGCGAACGCCCTAACATACGTATTAAAAATATATGAATATAGAAGTCCGTTACGCAAGTTCATTCCTAAGTTACGTATATTTATTACTAATAAAACCGTTCATAAATAGAATTAAACAACTTTCGAGAAAGTCATTTAACCAAATAAAAGTAAAATTAATATGCAAATCCTTTTTTAATTATTCATCTACGGCGAGCCAAAATCAAAACCTGTATTAACTCAAAAATGTTCAAAAATTAAATAAAGAAATAATTTTTTTAACTGAAAGTAGAGAGCGACATTAAAACTTAAAACGCACATAAATTATTCCGTGTATGAAAGGCGCTGTCCCCTCCTCTTTTTTGTTGTTTAAAAACACTAGAGTTGTGAGAAAGAGTCAAACTTTAGCGTAAAGAGCGAGACATTGAGGAGGGGACAGCCCCTTTTATATAAGGAATAATTTTTGTTCGTTTTAAGTTTTAATGTCACTCCTTACTTTCAGTTAAAAAAAACTTGTTTTTTCATTTAATAGCAAACACAGTAACTATTACGTTTGTCTTAGAGCGTAACTGCATAAATTTACTCAATTATAAAAAACTAGATCGCCGAAAGGGAAATTTAGGCAGACTCTGAGCTGGAATTGCCTGAAGATCAATTAAGTTAGGCTAATGAATTAATTAATTTAAAAATAAAAATAAACTTACTTGGTATCCTATTAATTGCCCTTAGTGGCCGAAGAACACGTATAGTCCTTATTGCCGACAAGTTCATGTTCTCCATATCTAAGCAATATTCCACAGAGCTATAAAATAGAAAAGAAGTAAATTTTAGCTTAAGGACAGAGAACAATGTTATTATGTTTCGTTATCCCTCAAATTTAACCTACTAATACAAGCACAGGAGAGTCATCACTCATTTTTTGGCCTTTCCATACTAGTTTTTCTACATTATTTTTCTATATTAACTTTTTCTATGCTGGTTTTTCTATATTAAAGAGAGATGTTCAGAACATTTTAAGAATGTGCCAAGCCGGGATAAAGTTGCAGGAAAAGATATAGAGGAAAATGAAAAAGTTTGTGATACCTTGGATGTGAAGAAAGATTTTTTGGGAGAAAGAATTAGCGATTCTACTAAAAGTATTAAAAATTAATAAAGCCTCGGATGCAGATAGTGTGGTAAATGAGTTTCTTAAGTATGGGGGCTCTGATTTTAGAAACAAGTTACTGAAGATTATGAATAAGATTTTTGAAAAAGGGGAAGTACCTAGCTATTTCAGGAAAACCCTGAACCATTGTACAATAAAAGTGATAAGAGTGAGTATGGTAATTATAGAGGCAATAGCCTAGTCTCTGTAGGTATCAAATTAGTTAGTATTACGATAGTTTTTAGACTTAGAGATGCGCTGGAGAAAGTTTTAACAGAAGAACAGTGCGGTTTTAGGAAGTTTAGAGAGTATTTCCACCAAATTTTCTTTCTTTGGTTAATATTTGAGAAATGCCTGAGTTATCAAACACCTTTAGTCCTCAGTTCTACAGATTATGAGCAAGCGCTCAATCCTGTCGATAGAAGGGCTTTAGTGACAGTCTTATCCTTGTATGGTAAAGCCAAATACATTAAAGTGATTAGTGCTATGTACGAGAATAACACTGCTGCGGAAGGTAGGAAATGAGGTTAGCAGCTCTATTAAATCAGAAATTAAGCAGGGTTGTGTTCAATCCCCTTTTATATGGATCATTTGATGGGTTTTGACTTAAGGAGCACAAGCAATGCATTGGCAGAACACGGAATCAAAGGGAAGAAAAACTTTCCTGGACTTAAATTACGCTGATGATTTAAGCATCCAAGATGAAACAGTGTGCAAAATGAATGAACTGTTAGGGGTTTTGCGCTTTCAAGGTGCTATAAGAGTTTTAAAATTAATGTTAAGAATACTAAGTCGCTAAGGCTATGAATAAAGGAAGATGAAAAGGCAACATTGGGTAACGAAAAGATTGATCAAGCGGACAGCTTCACTTACATTGATAGTATTACATTAGTAAAGACGGCGGGAGTAGTGAATATGTTAAAAGTAGAATATCCAAGGCACAGGTTTGCTTTTTTCGCAGTTGAAAATTTTTTGGAAAAATAGGAAGATAATAATTTCCAGATAGATTGACGTTTTCCAGGGAAATTACCTACAGATGATTTTGGGTGCTCGGCTTACTGGCCGTATTTCAAGCAGTAGGCTCTAACGAAAAGTGTGGTTCAATCCCACTCTTCAGGGCTATAATCAGAGAAAGACTGAGATGGCTATGGCACCTTCTGCGGATGAAGGGCGACAGATTGCTGAAGATTGTCCTTTTCGGTCAACCTACTACGGATAAACCACTGTAGATACATTTAACCAGTAGGGTTATAATAAAAAACGTTGGCTACTACAGTCTCGGAACGTACAAAAAGCTTCTCCCCTTTAATCTCACATCAACGGTCCAATGTAAATTTGTCAGCCACTGAATAATGGTGCAAATTTGTATTATTCATAATTGCTAAAGCAGAAATAAATGTGGTGAGCCGGCGAAGTGATTCGCTACTGTCCCATCTCACAGGTATGACTTAACTGAGCGGCCTATCCGGGATTTCTAAAAGAGGGGTTTGGATTAAATCATAGATAATACAGAAATTTTTAGCGCTAATTTCCAATCAACACTACAACAGAGAAATAGCAGGAATTTCATAAATAGTGGGAGAGAGATCTACGAAGTGGCGGGACTATTTGGAATTTACCCAAAAATGTTATTCTTTTTAATCTTTTTTTTTGCCATAAAAATATCCTTCGGAATTTGATTTAAGACCTTTGTTTTTCCTCTTATAACTGGTGGAATAGCCCTATCAAATAAATTACCAAACGTCTGTTAAGAACTATTTTTCGTGAAATTCTAAGGGAGTTTTCAGAAAATTGAAGGACACAGGAAAAATTTTATTTGTATTACATAATGAATATAAAGTAATGCTTGTTGTTATTATCATTGTAAATATTGTGATACGAACTTGCAAATTACGTAAAACTTCTCTTCAGAAAGCACATTTTTATGACTCTAAGTTTAACCTCACGATTCTTTTCGTTATCTTTCCAGTTTCGGGTTACGTGCAAGTTAGATATAAAACTTGGAATGTTTCAGAATTTTCTTAAGAGTATTTAAAATTATTTAATCATTGTAGTTACCAAGCTTATTGTCAGTTGCTAATCAAACATTTTTTTCTTTATCAGGGCATGTTTGGAACCAGAGGAACCGGGTATGGCTCCTCAGTAGATCCATCAATGGCCTTGCTTGCATAATTTACTGTAGCTTAATTATCATGAGCATTTCTAGGATTTTCTTTTTTGGAGAAAAGGAGGGGGTTTAATGTGTAGTTTGTCCTTTGATTCTTTACATTCAGTTCTCTTTTTAGCTGTCTTGGCATAATTAGCTTCGCTTTCTAAGAAAATTGCCCTTGCTTACGCTTTGAGCGGTAGCTAACAGAATTTTATAACGCTACTTTCTGTTTTTGAATATCTTTTCTTATCCGCCTTTAGAGCTAGCACCGTTATTTAGCATTTCAAGGACTTACACCAATTCTTAGTCTTAAGGATTGGTATCTTCTTATTTTCTTACAAGGTACAGGAAAAGAATAAAGTTTTGTTCATAATACTATGAAAAATCTTCATGACCCACAGAGAAAGTCGCGCAAGTGGTGTAATTTATTTCTAAGTTATCGATAAATATAGTGTTGCCACTTCTATTTTTGCGAGGTGTAGGGTTTTCTATCTGTCCAAAAGTAAAATTTTCTGCGATAATGGTTATTCTTTTCAAAACGAGAAGGAAATCCGTAAAAAATGACCATCACTATTTACTGACGTCTTCGTCTTGTTTTATTTTCTTTAAACCCACCTTTTCTCTTATCAGATAAGCCTATGTTATTTCAACCTTTTGCATTATTACAGCCATACCAATTATTTCCCTCTGCCACTCGCGTCCCAACACATGAAAATAATAATATCGCTTATGGTTATGCTTGTTTATATGTTCTCCGAAGCAGTTCCAATTCGGTCCAGCTTTGTCTAATGGATGCTTCTACTGTTAATATCTATCTACAGTGGGCTAAACGAAAAGTAGGTGGTCCGAGGTTGGGGTGAGAAGATGTCCCAAGGAGAGATTTAAGTGAAAAGGGGAGGGAGGAGAGATTTAACTACCTGGGAGGGTGTAAGGAGTGAGGCTTTGAATAAAAGATGGAGGAGGAGCATGCGTAGCTGTGTTAGCCTCAGGTGGCTAGGAGCTGCGGTGAGTTTTTAGAAGTAGTAGTAGTAGTAGTAGTAGTAGTATTTGTCTACAATATTAATTTCAAAATGTTTCCACGAAATAAGTTTTTTCAAAGAAAAGTAAAGAGTTCCATTAAACCTAAAATGAGCATTAATAAAGTCAAATAATATTCCAAGCATACAACTACCATAAATCACCATCAATAAATAAATTAAAGTCGTGGAAGAGAAATTGCACTATATAACCCAGTCAAACTCAAAATAAGTCAATTAACATGAGTAGAACTGACAGCCCAAATACCTTCTGAAGACCTGAACATAATTTTCACTTTAAATGAAAAAAGTATTTTTAGTTTTTTAACTCTTTTGACTTCAAAAGAGTTAAAAAGTCTTTTGACTTTGAAATAAAACATTATTATTATTTCAAGGAATAAATATCAGTAAACGTATTTTAAGCTGTCAATGCACATTCATTTTTTTTTTTTTTTTTATTAAAGTCCAAATTATGTTATGGTCTTCAGATGAATTTGAATGGGGTATTTTTTGTCATTTCTTTTGGTTTCGGGTTTCATTTTTCTATTGATCGTGATTTGTCGTGTTTTCATTCTGTGAAGATTATTTGACTTTATTTAATTTTGCTCTTTAAGTTTTGTTTGAAAAACAAATTTTGTGTAAAAAGTTTTGTAAGTTAATTTCTGTTCGTTTTTTATTGACATAGTATTTTTCATGGAAAAAGGAAATTGATATTGTAAATCTTTTCGATTTTTTGCTATAAGTATCCATAGTTTGGCTTTCTATTTGTATAATGGAGAACATTTTTCAACAATTTTTAAAAAACTAAACCCTTTGGAAAATGTGGACACAAATAGTATTGTTTAATTTAGTTTTATTCCTCCCCAGGTTGAGCTTAAAAATAAAACCTAATACCATTTCTAAAAATTTATCTATGCTATTTGACAACCTAGATATACTTATGCACGTTTGATCTAGTTGAATTGCAATAGCAGAAGTAGTAACAGTAGTAGCATGAACGTTTCAACTTAATACCCTCAGTTGTCCTGGGGTTACTGCTGAGATGTCTTATCGGCAACCTGCATACTCACTATGACTTTTGATTTAGTTTTAAGGCAACATATAGTTTTCAATCACAATGGGAAAACTGAATATCAGTGGAGGGTTGACATACCCAATATCCCTGGAGACATGGTTACAACTATGCTGGACAACTAAGACTTCCAACAGGTAATTTTGGCTCTAGTCATAACCAACTCTCCTCCCCCTTTTCTGATTTGAGGTGTTTTGTTTACCACTAGAATTGTATAAAGTATACAGGAGAACTTTAGTTCATTTAAAAATAGCCTCATTCAAAAGAAAAGCTCCCTTCGGTAAATTATGCTTGATATACTGAACTTATTGGGTATCACCAAAGTAGTATGCAAATAAATGCAATTGTTTGATATAATTAGGCAGAGGGGAGGGCAACACTGAGGGCCTAAGATTTTGTGCTTGTTATAGCTCCATGAATAACCGCAGTCTTGGTAAATTATCTATCCCGGTTAGCTGATCGCTAAATCCCTCTTGTCCTTTTCCCTATAAAAACGATTGTGTTTCAGTGACAACTCTAAATGCATTTGCATAAAAGTTAATTTTACATTTTTGTCATTTCAGTATATATTTCTATTTTTTGGGAATGGATATGTTCCCTCTTTGACATGATTTTCTTCCAAATTGACTATTTGCCTGCAAATCCTAGCCCCCTCCCAAGTAATCCTCCCCAAAATAAACGTATACAAAAATAAGCTAACAGTTAGTCAAGCAATAATAAGTAATAAACTGTACAAAATCGTGCAGAAATTATTTGAAAAAACTACGTTTTCTAAAGAGTTAAAGAGGCTGAGTCACAAGTTCGAACCTTAAAACGTACAGGGATTAGGAAGTACAGTTGGGGGGCTGCCGCCCCCCAAACCCCCGCTTCCGTATATAAAAAGGGGCTGTGCCCTCCTGAACGCCTGGCTCTTTACGCTAAAATTTGACTTTCTCAAAACTCTTTTTTTTTAAACAATAAAAACTTTAGCGTAAAGAGCGAGGCGTTGAGGAGGGCACAGCCCCTTTTATATACGGAAGCCCCTTTTAATTTATTTCTTAGTTATTGACAAATGTAGCGTTGACACTTCTATTTTTTCTAAGAGTAGGGTTTTCTATCTGTCCAAAAGTAAAATTTTCTGCGATAATGGTTATTCTTTTCAAAACGAGAAGGAAATCCGTAAAAAATGACCATCACTATTTACTGACGTCTTCGTCTTGTTTTTTTTTTCTTTAAACCCACCTTTTCTCTTATCAGATAAGCCTATGTTATTTCAACCTTTTGCATTATTACAGCCATACCAATTATTTCCCTCTGCCACTCGCGTCCCAACACATGAAAATAATAATATCGCTTATGGTTATGCTTGTTTATATGTTCTCCGAAGCAGTTCCAATTCGGTCCGGCTTTGTCTAATGGATGCTTCTACTGTTAATATCTATCTACAGTGGGCTAAACGAAAAGTAGGTGGTCCGAGGTTGGGGTGAGAAGATGTCCCAAGGAGAGATTTAAGTGAAAAGGGGAGGGAGGAGGGATTTAACTACCCGGGAGGGTATAAGGAGTGAGGCTTTGAATAAAAGATGGAGGAGGAGCATGCGTAGCTGTGTTAGCCTCAGGTGGCTAGGAGCTGCGGTGAGTTTTTAGAAGTAGTAGTAGTAGTAGTAGTTGTAGTATTTGTCTACAATATTAATTTCAAAATGTTTCCACGAAATAAGTTTTTTCAAAGAAAAGTAAAGAGTTCCATTAAACCTAAAATGAGCATTAATAAAGTCAAATAATATTCCAAGCATACAACTACCATAAATCACCATCAATAAATAAATGAAAGTCGTGGAAGAGAAATTGCACTATATAACCCAGTCAAACTCAAAATAAGTCAATTAACATGAGAAGGACTGACAGCCCAAATACCTTCTGAAGACCTGAACATAATTTTCACTTTAAATGAAAAAAGTATTTTTAGTTTTTTAACTCTTTTGACTTCAATAAATAAAACATTATTAGTATTTCAAGGAATAAATATCAGTAAACGTATTTTAAGCTGTCAATGCACATTCATTTTTTTTTTTTTTTTTAGTAAAGTCCAAATTATGTTCTGGTCTTCATATGAATTTGAATGGGGTTTTTTTTGTCATTTCTTTTCGTTTCGGGTTTCATTTGTCTATTGATCGTGATTTGTCGTGTTTTCATTCTGTGAAGATTATTTGACTTTATTTAATTTTGCTCTTTACATTTTGTTTGAAAAACAAATTTTGTGTAAAAAGTTTTGTAAGTTAATTCCTGTTCGTTTTTTATTGACATAGTATTTTTCATGGAAAAAGGAAATTGATATTGTAAATCTTTTCGATTTTTTTGCTATAAGTATCCATAGTTTGGCTTTCTATTTGTATAATGGAGAACATTTTTCAACAATTTTTAAAAAACTAAACCCTTTGAAAAATGTGGACACAAATAGTATTGTTTAATTTAGTTTTATTCCTCCCCAGGTTGAGCTTAAAAATAAAACCTAATACCATTTCTAAAAATTTATCTATGCTATTTGACAACCTAGATATACTTATGCACGTTTGATCTAGTTGAATTGCAATAGCAGAAGTAGTAACAGTAGTAGCATGAACGTTTCAACTTAATACCCTCAGTTGTCCTGGGGTTACTGCTGAGATGTCTTATCGGCAACCTGCATACTCACTATGACTTTTGATTTAGTTTTAAGGCAACATATAGTTTTCAAGCACAATGGGCAAACTGAATATCAGTGGAGGGTTGACATACCCAATATCCCTGGAGACATGGTTACAACTATGCTGGACAAAAAGGCTATCTGAAAATTTGGATCGGATTTTTCTGAAAATAATGGCTTTGGTAAAGGGCTACTTGCCCTCCAATCACTTTTGACTCTTAAAAGGGCACTAGGACATTTATTTTACAATCCGATTAGTTCCTTTAATAGTTTCTATGATCATACTATTTATGATAGCGCTGTGCTGCCTATGATGTTGCTTATATGCCCTTTTGGAAACCTACATGGATATAGCTTTTTCGTTCAATTGAAGCTCCACCTAAACGTTTTCACCTTAATACCTTTAGCGCCATTGGTCACAGCTCACAGCAATCGTAATTGTAGTATTAATAGTATATATATATAGTACCTTCTGGCTAGTTTAAAATCTACCAAAACTTACCCTGAAAAGTCCAATAACGTAAGCTGCTCTTGATATATTTTTGAGTCACCCTTTTGACAATCTTCATGCTCATAGTTCGTTTTGATTTAGATTAACATTCGTTTTTTGAGTAGAGAGTTTGAAAGGTAATTTGTAGACTTACATATAATTTGAAGTTGTTAGAAAGTGACTTTGAGTTTCAGATATTTTCCTTGTTTATAATGTTTTATAAGTAATTATTTGTTAAGCAAATCCTATTTTAGCAATCTCAAGTTAAACAATGAAGACTTTAACTTATTTCGGTACTGGTGCATCAAACACACTCTTTTATATACTGATAAAGAAGTCAAGTTTGGTTAATGCTAATGAAATAAATACAATAGGATGAGTATATAATAGTTTAGAAACAAATTTGGACTATATATTTGCACATTAGGAGGGGGAGTGGGGGGTAAAGTATACCATATATTAAATACGTAACCTAACCTAACCTATATACCTTCCCTCCTGAAACCCTCCAAAACAACCGTTCAAATATCGAAAACCCAATGAAAACCACGCTTTGCATTGCCTTACTCTATAGCGGTCTATTGTATTAACCTGTCTGCCGGGTTTTTCATGACTGGTTTTGCGACTGGATATAAAAGAGTACGTTAAAAGCACTAGTACATTTGTTTCTTGCAGTTGCATACACAGATAATGAAACTTCAACGGAACTTCAACCCTGATTTATTTTAAAGGCTTTTTTCACTTTACTTTCTTCTAATGAATCATTTAATATTTTCTTCACTTGTTTTCAGAAGATTTCTTTCACTCGGTAACGGTTAAAAAAGAAAACATTGAAGATTACCACCAAATCGATTATCTCCTTGGAAGGAGAACGAATGCCTGAAAAACATGCCTGGCTTTAATAATAACATTCCTGGTTATGTGTATGGACAATATAATTAAACACTTTTTTGTTATGGCTAATCAAATAGCCTTCTAATTAAACTTTTAGCAGCTAATTGATAGCTATGTTTATCGTTTTAGGTTTTAAAATGTGTATTTTAGGTATCTTTTTTAAGTAGGTTTAAAAAAACGTATTTAATTTATTTGGGATAAGAACACATCCTTTTATAATGACTATAAAATCTTGACACTTTGAGCAAACTTACCCAGCTATTACTATAAAAGCATCCAATTTATTCCAAGACTCGCTAAAATAGGCACCTTTTCCTCTGCTTCCCATAGCAATAATCTTGACAATCATCTCAGCGACAAAAAACACAAAGATGAAGTCGTCAAAATGCTAAAAAAAATAATAGACACTGTCTTTAATAAAAATATAATCACTGTGGGTGAAATAGCAGGAAAACAAAAACAAAGAATAACAGAATTCAAGTAGATAAACTAAAACATCAGAAAGGGTACGAAAACAAGCCCTGATTTGGAGCAAAATGACCTGTAATAAGCTAAATCCTGAACATATATTAAAGTCCAAGCAACGGGATTTTGGGTCTTAATTTTGTTAGCAAATTACTTAATTCAGAAACATGCGGCTATTTTCAATTATTGTACATGAAGGCACAGAGTTATCCAGTGGCCCTTCTGACACCTACTTCCCTTCCTAACCACCAGCTCTTTAGCTGACAGATAGGTATGTTATCCCTTGTTTTAGCAGGAGCCAAGCAAAGACTTCCAACAGGTAGGATCGGATCATTTATGTTGGCAAGTCGCCCGAACAGCACCCTCACCCGTATCGTTGATACTTTAGTACAAAAGTAGGCATTCGCACCTTGTTGGAACCGAAATCATGCAAGGATATCTAATGTGTACGGTTGAAGGACCATACATATTGATTTTTTTATTTACAGTATTGAAGGATCAGAGCCAACCCTTCCCACCTCCAACTCCAAAGTAAACCCCCACAGAAAAGTTTTCATCAGAAAGATAAGCTGTTTTTTTAATCCTATCAGCGTTAAACTTCCTTGGCCAGCTAGGGGATGACAGCTCTGCTCTTATTTGTCGTAATTCCTGGCTGCTTTTATTTGAATTTGACTGTTCTTTTTAATTCCAGTTCATTTTAGCATTCATTTGCTCATTCATAGCGATTTATGTTTGTTTTAATTTTGGTATATTATATGACTCTGATTCTCCTCGTTTTAGGTCTTAATAACACCCTGTTATTTTCTTACAAAGAGTATTTCATTATTTTTAATTAATCACAGAGGAGCTTATTTGAGTTACTTATTCTAGCTACAGATACAAGTTTTGACCTGAGGATTTTTACTAATTTTGGCTCTAGTCATAACCAACTCTCCTCCCCCTTTTCTGATTTGAGGTGTTTTGTTTACCACTAGAATTGTATAAAGTATACAGGAGAACTTTAGTTCATTTAAAAATAGCCTCATTCAAAAGAAAAGCTCCCTTCGGTAAATTATGCTTGATATAATGAACTTATTGGGTATCACCAAAGTAGTATGCAAATAAATGCAATTGTTTGATATAATTAGGCAGAGGGGAGGGCAACACTGAGGGCCTAAGATTTTGTGCTTGTTATAGCTCCATGAATAACCGCAGTCTTGGTAAATTATCTATCCCGGTTAGCTGATCGCTAAATCCCTCTTGTCCTTTTCCCTATAAAAAAGATTGTGTTTCAGTGACAACTCTAAATGCATTTGCATAAAAGTTAATTTTACATTTTTGTCATTTCAGTATATATTTCTATTTTTTGGGAATGGATATGTTCCCTCTTTGACATGATTTTCTTCCAAATTGACTATTTGCCTGCAAATCCTAGCCCCCTCCCAAGTAATCCTCCCCAAAATAAACGTATACAAAAATAAGCTAACAGTTAGTCAAGCAATAATAAGTAATAAACTGTACAAAATCGTGCAGAAATTATTTGAAAAAACTACGTTTTCTAAAGAGTTAAAGAGGCTGAGTCACAAGTTCGAACCTTAAAACGTACAGGGATTAGGAAGTACAGTTGGGGGGCTGCCGCCCCCCAAACCCCCGCTTCCGTATATAAAATGGGGCTGTGCCCTCCTCAACGCCTGGCTCTTTACGCTAAAATTTGACTTTCTCACAACTCTTTTTTTTAAACAATAAAAACTTTAGCGTAAAGAGCGAGGCGTTGAGGAGGGCACAGACCCTTTTATATACGGAAGCGGAGGTTTGGGGGGCGGCAGCCCCCCGACTGTACCTCCTAATCCCTGTACGTTTTAAGGTTCGAACTTGTGACTCAGCCTCTAGGAATGGGGTCGCAATTAGCGATAAGGAAAAAAACTAAAGAGAGATGATGGCCAAACATTTTGTGAACTTGCTTAACCGAGATAGAGTTGCAGGAAAAAATATAGAGGAAAATGAAAAAGTTTGTGATACCTTGGATGTAACGGAAGATTTGTTTTGTGAGGAGGAATTAGCAACAGTACTAAAAGGATTAAAGAATAATAAAGTTCCAGGTGCTGATTGGGTGGTAAATGAGTTTCTTAAATATGGTGACTCTGAGGTTAGAAATAAGTTATTGAATAATATGAATATGATTTTTGAAAAAAGGGAAGTACCTAACGATTTTAGGAAAACCTTAATTAAGCCACTTTATAAGAAAGGTGATAAAAGTGAGTGTGGTAATTATCGAGGCATTAGTCTGGTCTCTGCAGGTAGCAAATTACTTAGTAATATGATACTTTTTAGACTGAGAGATGCCGTAGACAAAGTTTTAAGAGAAGAGCAGTGCAGTTTTAGAAAAGGTAGAGGACGTGGCGACCATATTTTCGCTCTTACGCTAATAATTGAGAAGGGCTGAGTTTTCAAACAGCTTTGGTCCTCAGTTTTATAGATTATGAGTAAGCATTCAATTCTGTTGATAGAAGGCTTTAATAAAGGATTAATCCTTGTATGGTATACCAGACAAATACATTAAAGTGATTAGTGTTTTGTATGAGAATAACACTGCTGCGGTTAAGGTAGGAAATGAGGTTAGCAGCTGGTTTTGTATTAAATCAGAAGTTAAGCAGGGTTGTGTTCTATCCTCCTTTATATGGATTATTTTGATGGACTTTGTTTTAAGGAGCACAGAAAGGCAATGCGAGACCACGGAATCAAATGGGGAGGAAAAAGTCTCCTGGACTTGGATTATGCTGATGATTTAAGCATCCTATATGAAAGTGTGAGCAAAATGAATGAAGTTTTAGAGGTTTTGCGAGTTCAGGGTGCTAGAATTGGTTAGAAAATTAATGTTAGGAAGACTAAGTCACTAAGGCTAGGAATAAGTGAAGATGAAAAGGTGATGCTGGGTAATGAAAAGATTGATCAGGTGGACAGCTTCACTTACCTTGGTAGTATTATTAGTAAAGATGGTGGGAGCAATGAAGATGTTAAAAATAGAATAGCCAAGGCTCAGGGTGTTTTTTTCACAGTTAAAAAGTCTGGACGAATAGGAAGATAAGTCTGCAAACCAAGATTAGAATATTAGAAGCTACAGTGATGACAGTGGTAAAATATGGCTCTGAAGCATGGACGCTCCGAAAAGCGAATGAAGATTTGCTAGATGTTTTCCAGACAAATTGCTTAAGGATTGTTCTGGGTACCCGGCTGACTGACCGTGTTTCAAACAATAGTCTATACGAAAAATATGGTTCAATACCGCTTTCTTGGGCTATAATGAAAGAAAGGTTGAGGTGGTTAGGGCACGTTGTGCAGATGAAGGATGACAGATTGCCGAAGATTGTTCTTTTCGGCCAACCATCTAGGGCTAAACGGAAATCAGGTCGTCCCCGTCTGGGACGGGAGGACTTCATAAAGAAAGATTTAAAGGAAATGGGAACTTCGTGGGCAGGTGTAAAAAGGGAGGCTTTGAATAGATTGGGGTGGCGGAGGAGCGTGCGTAGCTGTGTTAGCCTCAAGCGGCTTGGTGCTGCGGTGAGTTGTTAGTAGTAGTAGTAGTAGTAGTATGTGCCTGACTTAGCCTAAGAAATATTATTAAAATAATTTGCACTTTTCGTGATTGCATATATTTGTTTGCTTAACCCTTTCTGCCTAACCCTTCCTATATAAGAATACTAAAACTAATTTCAGACCAACCCTTCCATTGTCCAAGTTGGTTTTGTTTCAGTTTTTCTTTCAGTTTTTCAAAACCCACAGATTATATTAAACCGAGAACTCCTTAAGAGCAATTTTTCCAGAAATTTCTGAATTAATGTAAAAAAGAACCTTTTCAACTTGTAGTTCCACACAATACAGAGACCCAATGTACGTTCAGTGAGCCTTTAACAAAGACACTACATTCTAGTGTCTTCATTCTAGTGTCAATTACAACTGAATGAGTCTTCTCCCCGCTGCCCGTCCGTTCTACATAAAGATCGTCCTTTCTACATAATGAGGGAATAAATAAATTAAAAAAAAACACAAAAATTAAACGTGGGTAAAAATTAAAAGTGGGTATCACATTGCTCTTTAGCAAATAAATTTGTTTTTGAAATCAACTTTTATACTAAAATTAATCGAAATAATAGTTACGATAGTTGAATCAGCTTCCAATGGCAATTCATCCTCTCTTGACAGTTCTTTTTGAAAACGCGTTTATAAATTTTCGATTACTATGTTCGTTACTTTCGACTAGAATTTATTTTTACTAAGTTGCGGGAGATACCGCAACCATGATCCACATTGCTGCATAGACCAGTGGGATTTGCAGAGGAGGCATTACCCCTCCCCAAGATCTTTTGCCCTTTCTAGATTAAGAGATTATTGAAAATGTTTTTTTTTGTGTGTTTCTAAGTGTTTATTTAAGCAGGTTAAATGAAGGTATTAAAGGATATGGGATCAAACAGTTTATGCACCATGGATGTAAACCCTAGATGGTTGGTGAACATGTTTTAAAAAATAACATACAAACGTTTTCTTTGACAATAGTGTGCATTCTCTTAAATTTCATTTTATGATCAAATTTATGCTATAAGAGTAGTAACCTATCTAGTACTTTCAAAAATACATGAAAAAATACATTGAATTGCACAAGAAAACCCATGCCTTTGACACTATATTTAGACATGGACATTTTAAAAAGCTGGCATGGTAATTTGGAACAACATCAATATTTTGAAATGATTAACGAAAAAAGACATTTTTTAAACCAGATGGGTTTTTGAAATCAAATTTTTGATGGCATGTTTTTTTTTTTTTTTTTTTTATTTATTTTTTTGAAATTGGCATTTTTTTATTATAACATGCACCATTAATTGCGATAAAAGCTAGAAAAAAGGGTTTAAAATTTGTTAATTTTATCCTATTAATGTTAAAAAAAAGGGTTTAGCATTTGCGAATACTTTGATGTGTTCCGTATAATACACAAGTGATGTTTGAACAATGTTGTCAATTTAAATTTTTTTGCACAGGGGGGTTTTATTTTTTATTTAATTTTTGGCAATTGGCATTTTTGTCTGATAACAGGTACCATTCATTGCGATCATAGCTCTAAAAAGGGTTTAACATTTGTGAATTTGATCCTATTAAGGTGGAAAAAAATGGTTTAGCATTTGCGAATACTTTGATGCGTTCCGTATAATACACAAGTGATGTTTGAAGAAAGTTGTCAATTTAAAATTTTTTGCACAGGAGGGTTTTATTTTTTATTAATTTTTTTTTTGGCAATTGACATTTTTGTCTGATAACAGGTACCATTCATTGCGATCATGGCTCTAAAAAGGGTTTAGCATTTGCGAATTTGATCCTATTAAGGTGGAAAAGAAAAAGGGTTTATTGGAGAGATTACGTTCCTTGGCACCTTTTCAGAGCATGTACATGTGGATACCTTTCCAAGCAACATGATTAAACACGCTTTTACAATCGGAATTGTTTGATTAACATTTGCAAAAAGGGATAAGGAATTCGCAAATTGGACTCTATGAACGATATAAATTAATGTTTGAATAATAGAAGTGTGATTGATTCTAATTAGTGATTGGATAATTTTTTAAAAAGAAATCTCTGAATAAAATATTTTTGGAGGGATGGGAGCGAGGTGTCTTAAAGTACTTACAATGGTGTTATTTGGGGAGATTACATTCCTTGGCACCTTTCCAGAGCTTGTACCTCTGGATACTTTTCCAAGCAACGTGATCAAACTCGCTTTTACAATCAGAATTGTTTGATTGATATTTGCAAAAAGGAACAAGGAATTCGTAAATTGGAGTCCATGAACCATATTATTCAATGTTGAATAATAGGAGGATGATTGATTCGAATTAGTCATTTGATAATTTTTTAACAAGAAATCTCTGAATAAAATATTTTTGGAGGGATTGGAGCGAGGTGTCTTAGAGTACTTATAATGGTGTTATTTGGGGAGATTACGGTCCTTGGCACCTTTCCAGAGCATGTACTTATGGATTCTAGCCGACTAAGTTCCTTCCTGTGCTATTTGGGTACTTTACGTTCCTTGACACCTTTCCAGAGCATGTACTTATGGATTTGCATACTTTATATTCCTTCCTGTGCTATTTGGATACTTTACGTTCCTTGGCACCTTTAATTCATGGAATTGCTGTTGATTTGAACGGTATATGAAAAAATACATGGAATTGCGCAAGAAAAACCCACGCGTGTGACACTATAGTTAGACATGGGCATTGCGAAAAAAGCTGTCAAGCATTTTTACATTCAACCATACATTCACGCCTACAAGAAAACGAAATAATTTAGGTCGTATGATCATTTTTTTTAATGCAGTAGTTTCTTAGTAAGGGCACTCGATATCCTAAAAGTGTTTGATTCAAACTTTTACCTTGAGCATCGAAGTTTTTAGTAGAATTTTAAAAGGATCGTTTATAAGTGCTGACCTGTCTTTGATGAACTAATTCATGTCGCATGATAATTTGTTTTTTAATACAGTAGTTATTCAATAAGGACACTCGATATCCTAAAAGTGTCTGATTCAAACTTTTACCTTGAGCATCGATGTTGTTAGCAGAATTTCAAAAGGATCGTTCATAAGTGCTGGCGTATCTGATGAAATAATTTAGGTTGTATGATAAATTTAATTTATTTTTTTTTAATGGAGTAGTTTTTGAGTAAGGACACTCGACATCCTAAAAGTGACTGTTTCAAACTTTTACCTTGAGCATCGATGTTGTTAGCAGAATTTCAAAAGGATTGTTTATGAGCGCTGGCGTATCTGATGAAATAATTTAGGTCGTATGATAAATTTAAAATTTTTTTTTAATGCAGTAGTTTTTCAGTAAGGGCACTCGATAGCCTAAAAGTGTTTGATTCAAGCTTTTACCTTGAGAATCGATGTTGTTAGCAGAATTTCAAAAGGATCGCTTATGAGTTCTGGCGTATCTGATGAAATAATTTAGGTCGTATGATAAATTTAATTTATTTTTTTTAATGCAGTGGTTTTTCAGTAAGGACACTCGATATCCTAAGAGTGTCTGACTCAAACTTTTACCTTGGGCATCAATGTTGTTAGCAGAATTTCAAAAGGATCGTTTATGAGTGCTGGCGTATCTGATGAAATAATTTAGGTCGTATTATAAATTTAATTTTTTTTTTTTATACAGTAGTTTTTCAGTAAGGACAATCGATATCCTAAAAGTATTTGATTCAAACTTTTACCTTGAGAATCGATGTTGTTAGCAGAATTTTAAAAGGATCGTTTATGAGTGCTGGCGTATCTGATGAAATAATTTAGGTCGTAAGATAAATTTAATTTTTTTTAATACAGTAGTTTTTCAGCAAGGACACTCGATATGCTAAAAGTGTTTGATTCAAACTTTTACCTTGAGCGTCGATATTTTTAGCAAAATTTCAAAAGGATGGTTCATAAGTGCTGGCGTATCTAATGAAATAATTTAGATTGTATGATTAATTTAGTTTTTAATTATTTTTTTTTGCAGTAGTTTTTTAGTAAGGACACTCGATATCCTAAAAGTGTTTGATTCAATTTTTACCTTGAGCATCGAAGTTTTTAGTAGAATTTCAAAAGGATCGTTTATAAGTGCTGACCTGTCTTTGATAAACTAATTCATGTCGCATGATAATTTTTTTTAATACAGTAGTTATTCAATTAGGACACTCGATATCCTAAAAGTGTTTGATTCAAACTTTTACCTTGAGCATCGATGTTTTTAGCAGAGTTTCAAAAGGATCGTTCATAAGTGCTGGCGTATCTGATGAAATAATTTAGGTCGTATGATAAATTTAATTTATTTTTTTTAATGCAGTAGTTTTTTAGTAAGGACACTCGATATCTTAAAAGTGACTGTTTCAAACTTTTACCTTGAGCATCGATGTTGTTAGCAGAATTTCAAAATTATCGTTTATGAGTGCTGGCGTATCTGATGAAATAATTTAGGTCGTATGATAAATTTAATTTTTTTTTTAATGCAGTAGTTTTTCAGTAAGGGCACTCGATATACTAATGTGTTTGGTTCAAACTTTTACCTTGAGAATCGATGTTGTTATCAGAATTTCAAAAGGATCGTTTATGTGTGCTGGCGTATCTGATGAAATAATTCAGGTCGTATGATAAATTTAATTTTTTTTTAATGCAGTAGTTTTTTAGTAAGGACACTCGATATCCTAAAAGTGTCTGATTCAAACTTTTACCTTGAGCATCGACGTTGTTAGTGTGTGGGTGGGTGTGGGTGTGGGTGGGTGTGTGTGTGTGTTTGTGTGTTTGTGTCTTTGTGTGTTTGTTTGTGTGTTTTTGTGTGTGTCTCTGTATGTTTGTGTGTGTGTTTGTATGTGTGTGTGTGTGTGTATGTGTATGTGTGTGTGTGTGTGTGTGTGTGTGTGTGTGTGTGTGTGTGTGTGTGTGTGTGTGTGTGTGTGTGTGTGTGTGTGTGTGTGTGTGTGTGTGTGTGTGTGTGTGTGTGTGTGTGTGTGTGTGTGTGTGTGTGTGTGTGTGTGTGTGTGTGTGTGTGTGTGTGTGTGTGTGTGTGTGTGTGTGTGTGTGTGTGTGTGTGTGTGTGTGTGTGTGTGTGTGTGTGTGTGTGTGTGTGTGTGTGTGTGTGTGTGTGTGTGTGTGTGTGTGTGTGTGTGTGTGTGTGTGTGTGAACATCGGTGCTCAAGGTAAAAGTTGGAATCAAATACTTTTAGGATATCGAGTGTCCTTACTGAAAAACTACTGCATTAAAAAAAATAAATTAAATTTATCATAGGACCTAAATTATTTCATCAGATACGCCAGCACTCATAAACGATCCTTTTGAAATTCTGCTAACAACGTCGATGCTCAAGGTAAAAGTTTGAATCACACACTTTTAGGATATCGAGTGTCCTTACCAAAAAACAACTGCATTAAAAAAAAATTATCATACGACCTAAATTATTTAATCAGATACGCCAGCACACATAAACGATCCTTTTGAAATTCTGCTAACAACATTGATTCTCAAGGTAAAAGTATGAATCAAACACTTTTAGGATATCGAGTACCCTTACTGAAAAACTACTGCATTAAAAAAAATTAATTAAATTTAGCATACGACCTAAATTATTTCATCAGATACGCCAGCACTCATAAACGATCCTTTTGAAATTCTGCTAACAACATCGATGCTCAAGGTAAAAGTTTGAAACAGTCACTTTTAGGATGTCGAGTGTCCTTACTAAAAAACTACTGCATTAAAAAAAAATAAATTAAATTTATCATACAACCTAAATTATTTCATCAGATACGCCAGCACTTATGAACGATCCTTTTGAAATTCTGCTAAAAACATCACTGCTCAAGGTAAAAGTTTGAATCAAACACTTTTAGGATATCGAATGTTCTTATTGAATAACTACTGTATTAAAAAAAAGTTATCATGCGACATGAATTAGTTCATCAAAGACAGAACAGTACTTATAAACGATCCTTTTGAAATTCTACTAAAAACTTCGATGCTCAAGATAAAAATTGAATCAAACACTTTTAGGATATCGAGTTTCCTTACTAAAAAACTACTGCAAAAAAAAATAATTAAAAATTAAATTAATCATACAATCTAAATTATTTCATTAGATACGCCAGCACTTATGAACGATCCTTTTGAAATTCTGCTAAAAACATCGATGCTCAAGGTAAATGTTTGAATCAAACACTTTTAGCATATCGAGTGTCCTTACTGAAAAACTACTGCAATAAAAAAAAAATTAAATTTATCATACGACCTAAATTATTTCATCAGATACGCCAGCACTCATAAGCGATCCCTTTGAAATTCTGCTAACAACATCGATTCTCAAGGTAAAAGTTTGAATCAAATACTTTTAGGATATCGAGTGTCTTTACTGAAAAACTACTGCATTAAAAAAAAATTAAATTTATCATACGACCTAAATTATTTCATCAGATACGCCAGCACACATAAGCGATCCTTTTGAAATTCTGCTAAGAACATCGATGCCCAAGGTAAAAGTTTGAGTCAGACACTCTTAGGATATCGAGTGTCCTTACTGAAAAACCACTGAATTAAAAAAAATAAATTAAATTTATCATACGACCTAAATTATTTCATCAGATACGCCAGCACTCATAAACGATCCTTTTGAAATTCTGCTAACAACATCAATGCTCAAGGTAAAAGTTTGAATCACCTGTTCTTAGGATTTCTAGTGTCCTTACGAAAAAACTACAGAATTCAAAAAATAAAACAAATTGATAATGCTAAATAAATTATTTCAAGACATCCGCCATCGATCATAAGTGATACTTTTTGAATTCTGATAAAAATGCCTCTGTTCATATTGAAATTTTTAATTATTCAATTTTAAGAAATTGAGTGTCATTACTGAAAGACTACTGCATTAAAAAAATAAATTAAATGGATCATACGAAAAATATTATTTAATCAGATACGCCAGCAATTATAAACGATCCTTTTGAAATTCTGCTAAAAACATCGATGCTCAAGGTAAAAGTTTGAATCAAACACTTTTAGGATATCGAGTGTACTTATTGAATAACTACTGTATTAAAAAAATTATCATGCGACATGAATTAGTTCATCAAAGACAGGTCAGCACTTATAAACGATCCTTTTGAAATTCTACTAAAAACTTCGATGCTCAAGGTAAAAGTTTGAATCAAATACTTTTAGGATATCGAGTGTCCTTACTGAAAAACTACTGCATTAAAAAAAATAAATAAATTTAATTTATCATACGACCTAAATTATTTCATCAGATACCCCAGCACTCATAAATGATCCTTTTCAAATTCTGTTAACAAAATCAATGCCCAAGGTAAAAGTTTGAATCAGACACTTTTAGAATATCGAGTGTCCTTACTGAAAAACTACTGCATTAAAAAAAAAATTAAATTTATCATACGACCTAGATTATTTCATCAGATACGCCAGCACTCATAAACGATCCTTTTCAAATTCTGCTAACAACATCGATTCTCAAGGTAAAAGTTTGAATCAAACACTTTTAGGATATCGAGTGCCCTTACTGAAAAACTACTGCATTAAAAAAAAAATTAAATTTATCATACGACATAAATTATTTCATCAGATACGCCAGCACTCATAAACGATCCTTTTGAAATTCTGCTAACAACATCGATTCTCAAGGTAAAAGTTTGAAACAGTCACTTTTAGGATATCGAGTGTCCTTACTGAAAAAAACAACTGCATTAAAAAAATAAATTAAATTTATCGTACGACCTAAATTATTTCATCAGATACTCCAGCACTTATGAAAGATCCTTTTGAAATTTTGCTAAAAACATCGATGTTCAAGGCAAAAGTTTGAATCAAACACTTTTAGGATATCGAGTCTCCTTATTGAATAACTGCATTAAAAAAAAAATTAAATTGATCATACGACCTAAATTATTTCATTTTCTTGTAGGCGTGAATGTATGGTTGAATGTAAAAATGCTTGCCAGCTTTTTTCGCAATGCCCATGTCTAACTATAGTGTCACACGCGAGGGTTTTTCTTGCGCAATTCCATATATTTTTTCATGTACCGTTCAAATCAACAGCATTTGCATGCATTAAAGGTGCCAAGGAACGTAAAGTACCCAAATAGCACAGAAAGGAACATAAAGTATGCAAATCCATAAGTACATGCTCTGGAAAGGTGTCAAGGAACGTAAAGTACCCAAATTGCACAGCAAAGAACATAGTAGGCTAGAATCCATAAGTACATGCTCTGGAAAGGTGCCAAGGAACGTAATCTCCCCAAATAACACCATTATAAGTACTCTAAGACACCTCGCTCCCACCCCTCCAAAAATATTTTATTCAGAGATTTCTTGTTTAAAAATTATCCAATCACTAATTAGAATCAATCACACTCCTATTATTCAAACATTAATTAATATGGTTCATAGAGTCCAATTTGCGAATTCCTTGTCCCTTTTTGCAAATATCAATCAAACAATTCCGATTGTAAAAGCGTGTTTAATCACGTTGCTTGGAAAGGTATCCATAATTAAATGCTCTGAAAAGGTGCCAAGGAACGTAATCTCCCCAAATAACACCATTATACGTACTCTAAGACACCTCGCTCCCATCCCTCCAAAAATATTTTATTCACAGATTTCTTTGTTAAAAAATTATCCAATCACTAATTAGAATCAATCACACTCCTATTATTCAAACATTAATCAATATCGTTCATAGAGTCCAATTTGCGAATTCCTTATCCCTTTTTGCAAATGTCAATCAAACAATTCCGATTGTTAAAGCGTGTTTAATCATGTTGCTTGGAAAGGTATCCACAAGTACTTGCTCTGAAAAGGTGCCAAGGAACGTAATCTCCCCAATAAACCCTTTTTCTTTTCCACCTTAATAGGATCAAATTCGCAAATATTAACCCTTTTTAGAGCTATGATCGCAATGAATGGTACCTGTTATCAGACAAAATGTCAATTGCCAAAAAAAAAATAAAAAAAATAAAACCCTCCTGTGCAAAAAATTTTAAATTGACAACATTGTTCAAACATCACTTGTGTATTATTAGGAACGCATCAAAGTATTCGCAAAATGCTAAACCCTTTTTTTTCCACCTTAATAGGATCAAATTAACAAATGTTAAACCCTTTTTAGATCTATGATCGCAATGAATGGTACCTGTTATCAGACAAAAATGCCAATTGCCAAAAAGTAAATAAAAAATAAAACCCTCCTGTGCAAAAAAAATTAAATTTACAACATTGTTCAAACATCACTTGTGTATTATACGGAACACATCAAAGTATTCGCAAATGCTAAACCCTTTTTTTCACCTTAATAGGATCAAATTCACAAATGTTAAAGCCTTTTTTCTAGCTATGATCGCAATGAATGGTGCCTGTTATCAGACAAAAATTCCAATTGCCAAAAAATAAAAAAAAATAAAACATGCCATGCTAAATTTGCTTTCAAAAACCCATCTGGTTGAAAACATGTCTGTTATCGTTATGTAAAAGTATGTTTAACCATATTGTTTGGAAAGGTAACCATAGTGGCATGCTCTTTAAAAGTGTCATGGATCGAAATATCTCCAAATCTCATATTTATAAGAACACGAAGACGCATCAAGCTCATCCTTCCAAAAAAAGATTAATAAAATAGTTGTGGTTGAAAAATGATCCAATCACTTTATAGAATCAATCACACTCCTATTATTCAAACATTAATTTATATCGTTCATAGAGTCCAATTTGCGAATTCCTTATCCCTTTTTGCAAATGTTAATCAAACAATTCCGATTGTAAAAGCGTGTTTAATCATGTTGCTTGGAAAGGTATCCACATGTACATGCTCTGAAAAGGTGCCAAGGAACGTAATCTCTCCAATAAACCCTTTTTCTTTTCCACCTTAATAGGATCAAATTCGCAAATGCTAAACCCTTTTTAGAGCCATGATCGCAATGAATGGTACCTGTTATCAGACAAAAATGACAATTGCCAAAAAAAAAATTAATAAAAAATAAAACCCTCCTGTGCAAAAAATTTTAAATTGACAACTTTCTTCAAACATCACTTGTGTATTATACGGAACGCATCAAAGTATTCGCAAATGCTAAACCATTTTTTTCCACCTTAATAGGATCAAATTCACAAATTTTAAACCCTTTTTAGAGCTATGATCGCAATGAATGGTACCTGTTATCAGACAAAAATGCCAATTGCCAAAAAGTAAATAAAAAATAAAACCCCCCTGTGCAAAAAAATTTAAATTGACAACATTGTTCAAACATCACTTGTGTATTATACGGAACACATCAAAGTATTCGCAAATGCTAAACCCTTTTTTTTCACCTTAATAGGATCAAATTAAAAAATTTTAAAACCTTTTTTATATCTTTTATCGCAATTAATGGTGCCTTTTATAATAAAAAAATGCCAATTGCCAAAAAATAAATAAAAAAAAAAAAAAAAAAAACATGCCATCAAAAATTTGATTTTAAAAACCCATCTGGTTTAAAAAATGTGTTTTTTCGTTAATCATTTCAAAATATTGATATTGTTCCAAATTACCATGCCAGCTTTTTAAAATGTCCATGTCTAAATATAGTGTCAAAGGCATGGGTTTTCTTGTGCAATTCAATGTATTTTTTCATGTATTTTTGAAAGTACTAGATAGGTTACTACTTATAAGAATGGATAGAAAATAGCATCCCCTGTTTAAAGAAGAGCCCAGAATCAACACTAGAGGAAAAATCGTATGAAACAAAATTTATTAAAAAAAACGACGAAAAAAAATAGTGTGGAAATTGAAATCTAACACAAAACAACTCTAAAGAGAAACAAGAAATAACCCATAAAGAGCAGGAGAAAATAAAGTAAACGAAAAATCCATGTAATAAACTAAATATAATCTTTTTATTAAACCAAAGGTTATGTATTAATAAAGGTTTAATGATCAGCAAAACTTATATTTTGAGATCCAAGATAAGTTTGGCTAAATCAAACTTATGCTTGATTAAATCAAATAGCAGCTAAATAACATATTTATGAACTATTCGCTCCCGTTCCCTATTACGTGCCGCTCACAACAAAATAACCCAAAGAGACTGCTTAGTACGGCGTTATTTGGAAGATTTATTACTTAAATATTCATGTTAATATAAATTGTTCTTGTAACCGTGGCCGACGCCCCCCCCCCCACAGAAAATCCCCCTACCGGGGAAAATCCTCCCACACGGAAAGTTTTTCCTGAAAGTAGAGAGGCCTCAGGAGGTCCGATCACTCACCCCTGCTGCCACCTACAACTTTTTTTTACATAATTTATGTCTGTTTGTTGTTAGTGAGAATTTGAAAAAACAGGAATTTTGTCACATTTATGGATGTTTTCATGGATGGTTATGTGTGTTGGTCGATTTATTTGATGTTTTTCATGGATGTTTTATGGTTTTTGTCAGTGAGAATTTGAAAAACAGGAATTTTGTCACATTTATGGATGTTTTTATGGTTTTTGTCAGTGAGAATTTGAAAAACAGGAACTTTCTCACATTTATGTCTGTTTTTATGGATTTTGTCAGTGAGAACGGAAACAAAGGAACTTTCTCACTTTAATGGATTATTGAGTCTAATGGGAGCAGGTCAATGACACTTCCTTCTTTTTGTTGCTCGATGCAAATGTTATGATCCAGAAATAGTATTTTTTGTTGTTGCTCGAGCCAAATGTTATGAGTTTCCAGGAAACAGTTAGATCACGTGTTTTCTTCTCAGCCAATCAGAGGGCTTGCTTATATAGTAGCGGCGGAGGGAATATGAGGAAAGGATTTTTGCTATAGTTTTATCAGTCTGTGAATAGAATCCACTAAGTTTTCAGTTAGCAGTGTAATAACATGAGTGAACAAGTTGAGTTAGAAATATCCTTTTATTGCACCTGTTATATTTGTAAAGGACATTTTCATGATTTTGAACATTCTCATGAACCTACTGCATGTTTAGACTGCATAGAGGCAGTGATAAAAGTGAAGAATCTGGAGGAAATGAGAAGAAAAATTATATGTGATACGGAGAGAAATTTATACCGATTGCAAGTAAGCTCATATAAAAGAAGGGTTGATATGACAGAAAAGGAAGATCGAAAGAAGAAAAGACTGGAAAAAGAGGGCTTTCTCTATAGTGTAAAAGACAGCAGTGAAAACCCAATGAAAAATGCATATAGTGCAAGATATAACACTGAATATTACGATGAATATGTTCTAAGAGAAGAGAAAAAGTGGCCCTTTAAGAGACAACATAAGAGGTCATTCTACGAAATGGATTTTAAACAACGAAAACCGTGGTGGAAGAGTTCTCATATATGATTTAACGATAAATCTAATTATTGATATGCATAATGAGTTTTATATTATAATCATACAATAAATTTGATTGTACTATTTTTATTTTCTCATACTAGATATGTATAGAATAAGGATACCAGCAGAGACTTCTTTACATGAGTAGTTCAGTTTTATTAGGAGAGTATTATCAGTACACAACCAAGTTTTCTATCAATGATAAAAAATAAATGATTCTTCTAAATATTTTTATTCATTTGTCAAATCAATGTATATAACGCTTTTTAAATATAAAATATCATTATCATCATCATCAACCTCCTCTTCAATAGTAAGTTCCTCAATTTGAGGATGAGGTATTGTAATTATTTGTATGCTGTCATCTTCGTCACTGACTATTTCAATATTTCTCAAGGGGGGCATATCTACATATAGACGATCATCATCCTCGATACACATTCTTCCAGAAGGCCCTCTCCTCACTAGATCATCTGACGTGTAAGATAATCCTTCAGACGTATATTGGACTTCCATTATATCATCAGCATCATCAATGCATATATCACACAAATGAATTTCCTCCTCATGAGTGAGGTCCCACTCGCTCCATACATCCTGAAAGATTGAGAACACTATGATCAAATACTAGAGTTTACGATCAAAAACCTTTATTAGTTAAGATTTTACGGTAATATTTTATTTTCTAACAAAAAAATTTTATTTACAATATTTTTATTAAAAAAAAATTGTGTTCTGGTGCTGGGGTGTGTTGTAGTAGTAGTTGAAATAAAAATAACGACACTATTAAAATTTTAGATGAATTTATCTCTCTTTGGGCAACTAAATACAGTAATAAGATATGATAGCGTCAACAAAGTGAAAATCCGCATAAGAACTCCAAACAGTTTCGAGTCGTATTTTTCTAACAGTAAATGCTTTTAGAAATGAACTAAAATTAACATTCTACCTCACATAAACTCTTTTAGTAAGAATCTTTTAGGAATGATTGGGTGGAAATTTGAGCTATGTCATCACATAGCAACAATAATTAGCAGCAGAAAACAATAATTATTTATTATTTTTCCAAGTACATAGAGATCCAGAATTTCTTAATTGATTCTTTAATGCAAGGTGTTTCAGATTTAATTAAAAAAAAGTTTTTCGCTTGCTGACAAAAGGTCTGCGTTGCGTAGATACCAATATCCTAATTCAATGCCTTTGGTCGGAAGTGCAATGCGTGATTGGGGGCAAATCATCTGACGTTTCCCGTGTTTTCCCCCAAGATTTCTCTATGTACCCATTTCGAGCTGGGTTGAATCTGGCTGAGCTTACAGAGTCACGAATTTTACCCCCATTCCAAACCACACAAACCGCGAAACCAGGACTCAAACTCCTGACCACATATAAACTCATATGATTTCAAGTCTTAAGCGCTAACCACTCGGCTGGGAATTGGAATGGGAAATCCCCCCCCCCCCCCTAAACATGGAGCCCATGAAATCATGAAGAAGGTAAATACACTTATTTTCATAAGTATATGCCTTTGATGTTAATGAATTTGTCATCAATTTTTGAAATTAATTAATTGAATTAGTTTATTTGTATAAATGATTTTTAAACAATTTTTTATTTTGAATTCTTTCCACATAGCAAATATTTTTCGTAGTTAAGAGGGGAGGGATACTGCTAGACATGGCACACTGAGATTCATAACTATAATGTCCTTATGAAAATAAGGCCCCAATTGACGGTTGTATATCTAATTTGGAATGGGGAGGGACTGATCTACAGAATTGATATTTTTATAGCCATAGAATAACTAGACACAAACATTCAGATTTTCCCACAGTTAAGGGGAGAGAAGTAAAGGTCAACTGCGAAGATATTTAGTCTAAGAAACTAGAATATAACGTTACAACCCTTCGCTAATAACTAGTGAAAACCAAGAACTCAAACGCAGATGGACTACTGTTCGCTATTTACTACATTGCAGCTACTACTGCAACCATGATAACTTGATAATCATTTCTAATTTTAACAATTCCTTGCATACATCTTTCAAACATAATAAACTCAGCCTTGGAGAGATTTGGGATTGAACACCAAATTAAACAAATGAGAGACAAACAAGGTTAAAATAATTTATCCCGAGCTTGAAAGATATAGCCTCCTTTGAAGTTGCAATCCTCTTTAAGAATCGACAGATTGTTAATGCTTAAACTTTTAAGTTTCTTATAAATGTAATAAACATGATTACTAAATATTTTTCAATATAACAATAATTTTCATTTCTAAAATTCATCAATTAGCCGGAAACTTGTTTTTTTTTTACATACGGGGCGAGATTTAATGTCCCTGGTAGAAGTCTATACAAGATTTAATGTCCTTGGTAAAAGCATACATGAGATTTAATGTTCTTGGTAAAAGCCTATACGTAATTTAATGTCCAGTTTTTATAAAGAGGGGGGGAATTACTGCAGATGACTCAACCGTATGAGCCTCACCCACCCACTGAAAACGAGAACACCGATGAACACGCACCACCGGGTTAAACGGCTCACAGTTGATCAACACCCCTCTAAATCTAGGGGGGTCATAGTCATATCGAAATTTGTTTATTTTACAAAAAAAAATTGCCCTTTGTTCCTTTAGTAGCCACGCAATTAGACTAAAAATTATGATATTTATGCACAGTTTCAACTAACTACGGCTAAGTATGTTAAAGGCGAGCCATTTTCTTGCGAGAACACAAAATCAGAACACACACACACAAAAACTTACACACACAAAAAAACTTACACACACACAAAAACTTACACACACACAAAAATTTACACACACACAAAAACTTACCCACCCACACAAAAACTTACACACACACAAAAACTTACCCACACACACAAAAACTCACACACACACACACACACAAACAAAACTTACACACAAACAAAAAATTACACAAAAACAAAAAAAATTACACACACACACACAATTAGACAAAAATTACGATATTTATGCACAGTTTCAACTAACTACGGCTAAGTATCTTAAAAGGCGAGGTATTTTTCTTGCGAGAACACAAAAAATCATTAAGTGGTATTAATGAAAATTATGATAATAAACCGAAAACAGTCAACGAGAACTCCGATTAACCATCACCAAAGTGTCACAATGCCGTCAGTGTGTCAACACCCCTCGGAAAATAGGGGGGTAATGGTCAACTGGGAAGATATTTAGCCTACAGAAAAAAATTGCTCATTGTTCCTTTAGTAGCCACGCAATTAGACTAAAAATTATGATATTTATGCACAGTTTCCACTAACTACGGCTAAGTATGTTAAAGGTGAGCCATTTTCTTGCGAGAACACAAAATCAGAACACACACACACAAAAACTTACACACACACAAAAACTTACACACACACAAAAACTTACACTCACACAAAAATTTACATACACACAAAAACTTACACACACACAAAAACTTACACACAAACAAAAACTTACCCACCCACAAAAACTCACACACACACACACACACAAAAAAAACTTACACACACAAAAACTTACACACACAAAAAAACTTACACACACACAAAAAATTACACACACACAAAAAATTACCCACACACACAAAAATTTACACACACACAAAAACTTACACACACACACAAAACCTAACACACACACACACAAACAAAACTTACACACACAAAAACTAACACACACATAAAAACATACACACACACAAAAAATTACACACACACAAAAATTTACACACACACACACACAATTAGACAAAAATTACAATATTTAAGTACAGTTTCAAGTAACTACGGCTAAGTATCTTAAAAGGCGAGGTATTTTTCTTGCGAGAACACAAAAAATCATTAAGTGGTATTAATGAAAATGATGATAATCAACCGAAAACCGTCAACGAGAACTCTGATTAACCATCACCAAAGTGTCACAATGCCGTCAGTGTGTCAACACCCCTCAGAAAATAGGGGGAGGGAATGAGTTACTCAGAATCTAGAAGGACATATTTTTTCACTGGAAATAACAAAATTGATATTTTCAACGACAAATCCCAAAAGAATTATTATTAAAATCATGAGGGAGAGAGATCTAGGAGAATCAGTGCTTCATTCATCGTTTAGCTTCCCACCGAGAGAGTTTCCGAGCAGAAATAGACATATTTCCTCTAGAAGTTCAATCATTTTTGCATGTTTTTAAGGTTAATCTTTTTACATTTTTATAATAAAGTTGAGTTTTTATTCATTTTTATGGTTACATGCGCGGGGGATGGAGGGTATAAAACATTACTTTGAGATTTCATATTGAATTCTATGACCTTTCTAATAATATATATATATATATAGTCAAACTTATGCGCAAAGAGCGAGAAGTTTTAGTGTTGCTTCTTACTTCCAACTGAAAACTTATTTTGTGGGGCTGGTGTGGGGCTGCCCCCCGCCTCAACCCTCGCTCTTGAAATCCCCCCACCCCAACTCAACTTTTCTAGAAAGAAAAGTTCTTAGGCGTGGGGCTGCCCCCCCCCCCGCCTCAACCCTCACTCTTGAAATTCCCCCCCCCCCCCCCAACTCAACTTTTCCAGAGGATTTCAAAATCCCCCCTCCAAACTCAAAAATTTCTAGGAACGTATTTTCATCATATTTAAATATTTACCCACGTACGCATCACTTAGGTTAGATTAGATTAGGTGAGAGACAGGCAAAAAGTTAGGTGTATTGGTAGGTTAGGTTAGTTTATGTTAGGTTAGGTTAATTTAGGTTAGACTAGGTTAGCCTACGTACGCGCGCGTACGGAGGCGGGGGGGCAGCCCCACACCTAAGAAATTTTCTTTCTAGAAAAGTTGAGTTGGGGTGGGGGGGGGATTTGAATCGCGCTGGTTGAGGCGGGGGGCAGCCCCACCCCAATGAACTTTTCTTTCTAGTCTTGCATATCAAAGTTAAAAACCAAAGTTTTCACGCCCCCTCCTGTGAATTGGGTGCTACCCACTTTAATTACCAATCAAATGAGCCCTTTTCAAAGTTTCTGTGATGACTCCTTCTGTGAGTACTTAGATAATATAAAAATGATACATCCAGGATATTATTAAACCTGATTCCCCCCCCCCCTCGCGTTATTTAAGTTGTAATAACTCTGATTTTGAAGCATATTTCTAAATATCTTTTATCAATTATTCTTCTTTTTTCTGTATCATTACACAAGAACTGTGAAACCACAGATTTGATCAATCTTTGATAGTTTTAGAGAAATTCTCACTCCCATCGACGCTTTTCTATGTCCAAAACAAAATTGGGGGTAACAATTAATTAATCTGCATTGAAGATGTCTCGTTTGACGCAACTAGACTATGTGGTGTAAGAAGTATTGTTTTGAATCCTTTCTCCGTGAGTGATAAGTGGCAATTCTAGTGAGTGTTAAGTGATATATAGAAAGGTAATTATTGTTCTAAATCATCAGTTTGCACGATTTCGTAAATAAATAACCGTTAGGTTAGTATAATTCAGGGTTTTGAAAGGTTTAAAAGTCAGTATAAGCTGAAATATAGAACAAGATAGAAAATAATGGAAGGTTCTTCAAATGCATGCACTCCTACGTTTGATGTAAGTTCAAATAATATGTCTTTTCAGTGTGTTTTCCATCCAAAAATATGTAAAATATGATGAACTATGTTCCTTGATTATTATTCATATCTTTCAATTGGGGGGGTTAAGGCTTGGAAAAAAAAAATCAATGGTCAGTGAAAAAAAAACTCCCAAAATTATCTCTTGATATTGATTTTTGATGCCTTTTCTAAATAAAATATCAAAACTACAATTTAAATATGCCCCCCCCCCCGGTAATGTTTTTGGTTTGGGAGGGGGAGATTTTAAATTGCTATTATATTTGCTTTTTTTTGTGTGCACTTTTTGTCTCTAAAATGTGAATTCAGCCCTTCTGTGTTTGTGGTAGCTATTATGTCCACCCAGAATTTGCTTTTTATTCCAATTACAAATATTTAAAATGAATTAGTTTTATAGTTTCACATCAACGGTTTACTGTACGAGAAAGTTTTTGAAGGAAAATACCACCGGTCCTACAAATTACATACCGTAATCAAGTTTATTATGTTTGAAAATTCTAAAGATTAGAAAGAACGAGAAAGTTTTTGAAGGAAAAGACCACCGGTCCTACAAATTACATACCGTAATCAAGTTTATTATGCTTGAAAAGTCTAAAGATTAGAAAGAATTGTTGCTGTTCGAATCGAACCGGTACTCGAATCGTGTTAAACTGGTAAGTGAGGGTATATTCAACCGTATATTTATGGCATTATTTAAAAAAATGGTAAAACATCAAATTAAAAATAAGCTTTCAGTTGGAAGTAAGAAGCAACACTAAAACTTCTCGCTCTTTGCGCATAAGTTTGACTATATATATATATATATATTATTAGAAAGGTCATAGAATTCAATATGAAATATCAAAGTAATGTTTTATACCCTCCATCCCCCACGCATGCAACCATAAAAATGAATAAAAACTCAACTTTATTATAAAAATGTAAAAAAATTTACCTTAAAAACATGCAAAAATGATTGAACTTCTAGATGAAATATGTCTATTTCTGCTCGGAAACTCTCTCGGTGGGAAGCTAAACGATGAATGAAGCACTGATTCTCCTAGATCCCTCTCCCTCATGATTTTAATAATAATTCTTTTGGGATTTGTCGTTGAAAAATATCAATTTTGTTATTTCCAGTGAAAAAATATGTCCTTCTAGATTCTGAGTAATTCATTCCCTCCCCCTATTTTCCGAGGGGTGTTGACACACTGACGGCATTGTGACACTTTGGTGATGGTTAATCGGAGTTCTCGTTGACGGTTTTCGGTTGATTATCATCATTTTCATTAATAGCATTTAATGATTTTTTGTGTTCTCGCAAGAAAAATACCTCGCCTTTTAAGATACTTAGCCGTAGTTACTTGAAACTGTGCATAAATATTGTAATTTTTGTCTAATTGTGTGTGTGTGTGTGTAAATTTTTGTGTGTGTGTAATTTTTTTTGTGTGTGTAAGTTTTTATGTGTGTGTAAGTTTTTGTGTGTGTAAGTCTTTTGTGTGTGTGTGTAAGTTTTTGTGTGTGTGGGTAAGTTTGTGTGTGTGTGTCAGTTTGTGTGTGTGTGTTTGTGTGTAAGTTTTTGTGTGTGTGTAAATTTTTGTGTGTGTGTAAGTTTTTTTGTGTGTGTAAGTTTTTTTGTCTGTGTAAGTTTTTTTTGTGTGTGTGTGTGTAAGTTTGTATGTTTTTGTGTGTGTGGTTAAGTTTTTGTGTGTGTGTTATTTTTTTTGTGTGTGTAATTTTTTGTGTGTGTGTAAGTTTTTGTGTGTGTAAGTTTTTTTGTGTGTGTGAGTTTTTGTGTGTGTGTGTTCTGATTTTGTGTTCTCGCAAGAAAATGGCTCGCCTTTAACATACTTAGCCGTAGTTAGTTGAAACTGTACATAAATATCATAATTTTTAGTCTAATTGCGTGGCTACTAAAGGAACAATGAGCAATTTTTTTCTGTAGGCTAAATATCTTCGCAGTTGACCATTACCCCCCTATTTTCCGAGGGTTGTTGACACACTGACGGCATTGTGACACTTTGGTGATGGTTAATCGGTGTTCTCGTTGACGGTTTTCTGTTGATTATCATCATTTTCATTAATACCACTTAATGATTTTTTGTGTTCTCGCAAGAAAAATACCTCGCCTTTTAAGATACTTAGCCGTAGTTAGTTGAAACTGTGCATAAATATCGTAATTTTTGTCTAATTGTGTGTGTGTGTGTAAATTTGTGTGTGTGTGTGTAATTTTTTTTTGTGTGTGTAAGTTTTTGTGTGTGTGATTTTTTTGCTGTGTGTTAGTTTTTGTGTGTGTGTACTGTTTTGTGTGTGTGTGTAAGGTTTTATGTTTATTTAAATTTTTGTATTTTTGTAAGTTTTTGTGTGTGTGTAAGTTTTTGTGTGTGTGTAAGTTTTTTTGTGTTTGTGTTCTGATTTTTGTGTTCTCGCAAGAAAATGGCTCGCCTTTAACATACTTAGTCGTAGTTAGTTGAAACTGTGCATAAATATCATAATTTTTAGTCTAATTGCGTGGCTACTAAAGGAACAATGAGCAATATTTTTCTGTAGGCTAAATATCTTCGCAGTTGACCATTACCCCCCTATTTTCAGAGGGGTGTTGATATACTGTCGGCAGTGTAACACTTTGGTGAGGGTTAATCGGTGTTCTCGTTGACGGTTTTCGGTTGATTATCATCATTTTCATTAATACCACTTAATTCCCCCCCCCTTTATAAAAACTGGACATTAAATTAAGTACCGGCTTTTACCAAGAACATTACATCTCATGTATGCTTTTACCAAGTACATTGGATCTTGTATAGACTCCAACCAGGGACATTAAATCTCGCCCCGTGTGTAAAAAAAAACAAGTTTCTGGCTAATTGATGAATTTTAGACATGAAAATAATGGTTATATTGAAAAATATTAAGTAATCCTGTTTATTACATTTATAAGAAACGTAAAAGTCTAAGCATTAACAATCTGTCGATTCTTAAAGAGGATTGCAACTTCAAAGGAGGCTATATCTTTCAAGCTCGGAGTAAATTATTTAAACCTTGTTTGTCTCTCATTTTTTTAATTTGGTGTTCAATCCCAAATCTCTCCAATGCTGAGTTTATTATGTTTGAAAGATGTATGCAAGCAATTGATAAAATTAGAAATGATTATCAAGTTATCATGGTTGCAGTAGTAGCTGCAATGTAGTAAATAGCGAACAGTAGTCCATCTGCGTTTGAGTTCTTGGTTTTCACTAGTTATTAGCGAAGGGTTGTAACGTTATATTCTAGTTTCTTAGACTAAATATCTTCGCAGTTGACCTTTACTTCTCTCCCCTTAACTGTGGGAAAATCTGAATGTTTGTGTCTAGTTTTTCTATGGCTATAAAATATCAATTGTGTAGATCAGTCCCTCCCCATTCCAAATTAGATATACAACCGTCAAGTGGGGCCTTATTTTCATAAGGACATTATAGTTATGAATCTCAGTGTGCCATATCTGACAGTATCCCTCCCCTCTTAACTATGAAAAATATTTGCTATGTGGAAAGAGTTCAAAATAAAAAAAATTGTTTAAAAATCATTTATACAAATAAACTAATTCAATTAATTAATTTCTAAAATTGATTATAAATTCATTAACATCAAAGGCATATACTTATGAAAATAAGTGTATTTACCTTCTCATTGATTCCATGGGCCCCATTTTTAGGGGTGGGGGGGGATGTCCCATTCCAAATCCCAGCCGAGTGATTAGCGCTTCAGACTTGAAATCCTATGAGTTTATATGTGGTCAGGAGTTTGAGTCCTGGTTTCGCTGTTTGTTTGGTTTGGAATGGGGGTAAATTTCGTGACCCTGTAAGCTCAGCCACAGTCGACCCTGCTCTAAATGGGTACCTAGAGAAATCTGGGGGGAAAACACGGGAAACATCAGATGATTTGTCCCCCAACCACGCATTGCACTCCCGACCAAAGACATTGAATTAGGATATTTGTATCTGCGCAACGCAGACCTTTTGTCAGCAAGCGAAAAAGTTTTTTTCAATTAAATCTGAAACACCTTGCATCAAAGAATCAATTAAGAAATTCTGGATCTCTATGTACTTGGAAAAATAATAAATAATTATTGTTTTCTGCTGCTAATAATTGTTGCTATGTGCTGACATAGCTCAAATTTCCACCCAATCATTCCTAAAAGATTCTTACTAAAAAAGTTTATGTGAGGTAGAATGTTAATTTTAGTTCATTTCTAAAAGCATTTACTGTTAGAAAAATATGACTCGAAACTGTTTGGAGTTCTTATGCGGATTTTCACTTTATTGACACTATCATATCTTATTACTGTATTTAGTTGCCCAAAGAGAGATAAATTCATCTAAAATTTTAATAGTGTCGTTATTTTTAGTTCAACTACTACTACTACTACTACTACTACAAATCACCGCTGCACCAGAACTCTAGTTTTTTGTAAGAAAATTATGGTAAATACATTTTTTCGGTTCGAAAATAAACTATTCCCGTAAAATATGAACTAATACAGGTTTTTGACCGTAAACTCTAGTATTTGATCATAGTGTTCTCAATCTTTCAGGATGTATGGAGCGAGTGGGACCTCACTCATGAGGAGGAAATTCTTTTGTGTGATATATGCATTGATGATGCTGATGATATAATGGAAGTCCACTATACGTCTGAAGGATTATCTTACACGTCAGATGATCTAGTGAGGAGAGGGCCTTCTGGAAGAATGTGTATCGAGGATGATGATTGTCTATATGTAGATATGCCCCCCTTGAGAAATATTGAAATAGTCCGTGACGAAGATGACAGCATACAAATAATTACAATACCTCATCCTCAAATTGAGGAACTGACTATTGAGGAGGAGGTTGATGATGATGATAATGATATTTTATATTTAAAAAGCGTTATATACATTGATTTGACAAATGAATAAAAATATTTAGAAGAATCATTTATTTTTTTATCATTGATAGAAAACTTGGTTGTGTACTGATAATACTCTCCTAATAAAACTGAACTATTCATGTAAAGAAGTCTCTGCTGGTATCCTTATTCTATACATATCTACTATGAGAAAATAAAAATAGTACAATCAAATTTATTGTATGATTATAATATAAAACTCATTATGCATATCAATAATTAGATTTATCGTTAAATCATATATGAGAACTCTTCCACCACGGTTTTCGTTGTTTAAAATCTATTTCGTAGAATGACCTCTTATGCTGTCTCTTAAAGGGCCGCTTTTTCTCTTCTCTTAGAACATATTCATCGTAATATTCAGTGTTATATCTTGCACTATATACATTTTTCATTGGGTTTTCACTGCTGTCTTTTACACTATAGAGAAAGTCCTCTTTTCCCAGTCTCTTCTTCTTTCGATCTTCCTTTCTGTCATATCAACCCTTCTTTTATAGGAGCTTACTTGAAATCGGTATAAATTTATTTCTGTATCACATATAATTTTTCTTCTCATTTCCTCCAGATTCTTCACTTTTATCACTGCCTCTATGCTGTCTAAACATGCAGTAGGTTCATGAGAATGTTCAAAATCATGAAAATGTCCTTTACAAATATAACAGGTGCAATAAAAGGATATTGCATCGAGCATTTGCATCGAGCAACAACAAGAAGGAAGTGTCATTGACCTGCTCCCATTAGACTCAATAATCCATTAAAGTGAGAAAGTTCCTGTTTTTCCGTTCTCACTGACAAAATCCATAAAAACAGACATAAATGTGAGAAAATTCCTGTTTTTCAAATTCTCACTGACAAAAACCATAAAAACATCGATAAATGTGACAAAATTCCTGTTTTTCAAATTCTCACTGACAAAAACCATAAAACATCCATTAAAAACATCAAATAAATCGACCAGCACACATAACCATCCATGAAAACATCCCTAAATGTGACAAAATTCCTGTTTTTTCATTCTCACTGACAACAAACAGACATAAATTATGTAAAAAAAGTTGTAGGTGGCAGCAGGGGTGAGTGATCAGACCTCCTGAGGCCTCTCTACTCCTGAAAAATCCTCCGGTGGAAAATTTCCAAAGAAAAATTCGATCTCCCCTACGCAAAAGTCCCCCGACCCTTGGAGAATTCTCCCATACATAAAACTTAGTAGTAACAGAGAAAGTACTTAAAGTGCCGTTTTATGTAACCAAAGAGACTAGAGGGCAACTAGCCCCCTTCCTATATCCCATTTTTTCCCAAAGATCTCCGAATAAAATTTTGAGATAATATTTTGGTTCATCCTTGAAAGGTCCAATAAACATGCCCGGGGGATCGTATGTTTTCTCTCCGATCATTTTCTAATTTCGAAATTTAAATTTCCAATTTATATGGGGGAATTTTCCAGAGGGGGGGGGGGTTCCAGGGGGAACGCCTAGCATTGGTTGCAACACAAGCCAAATTTAATAAAGATTATTTACCTGGAGTATTCTACATCTTGTAGTATTGCAAACCTCATCTACGCACGGCTGATACATTCCAAGAGTAATACAGTTGAGCAAAATTACCAGCATACTGACTCTCTCAAACCATTTGTGTATTAGTTAAGGAATGTTTGCAAAATATGACACTAAATATAATTAAAGCTATAGAAAAAGTGGGCTTATACATAAAAGGGTAAGCTAAGACACTAACTTCAATACTCATTAATAGTTTTTAAGCCGGGAATGGCAAATTATCACGAACAAGAAAAAACAAATATACAAAGTTGTATACAAGAAAAAACAAACAATTAAACTACAAGAATCTGATATGGTCAATAAAAGAAAATATACTCCAGGTCGGCATTAAAGTTTCATCCCTAATATTGTTGAGTATTTACTGCGGTCATTAAGATTTGACGACTTGGACCTTCTCCGTTATACCTATAACGGTATAATGGATATTATACTCCGTTATACCTATAACCGTTATACCTCTTACTCCGGGCGCCACGCTTGGCTATCTCGCTTATTTCAAGGTGGGGTTACGACGGAATGGGGTTTTTATGAAACATATACCAAAAAATAGCCTAAAAAACACTGATACGGAAAATAAACACGGCACTTTAAAACAAGAAGGGGAAGTCTATTAAATTTGGATTTGAACTTCAGATTTCCCGAAAAGTGCTATCTAGCGAGCAAAAGACGCAAAAACCGGTTTCATATGTCATTTTCTGGTATCCTTTGTGTTGTTTTGAATGCTGTTGTTTCAGTATCAAGACCGACAACAGACTGAATTGAATGGCATGTTTATTTCTTAGCTATCTCATCAGGGGTCTATATTCCAAATTAACCAAATTGCGAGCAGACATAGTATTGACGAATATAATTGTGGGTAATTTGGTGGCAGTCCCCAATTTTGCGAATATTTTTCGCTAAGCTTTGATAATTGATAGTTTTTAAGATATAGTAGGTGGAAAATAGCCACACACATAGTAATTATTTAGATCTATCCAAAGGACGGTATTATTTAGTCTAGATGTTGCTAGATGACTTCCTTGATTTTTAATTTTCATGGAGATTATGCCTTCGAATCTTACTAATTTCCCATTCTCTTGGCCAACATCTATCTGCTAACTAAATTGCTATATTTGATGATAATCTACAAATTCAGCATGTAATCCTGCAAGGACTTTTCTGTACATAATGAAATTCCATTCCCAAGGTGACAGCTCTGGGAAGCTTGAATGGACAGTCTTTAGCGACAATGAACTCATATTGCCAACTAATGGGTTGTGATGGGAGCAGCAGCATTCCGAGGTGGGGACGGGTGTGTTACCCATAAGTTTTGACCATTTATAAATTTTTCGTCAAATTATTATTTATTTGTTATTTATTTTCGTCCATTCCCAAATTTGTTGATTTAGCGTGTTGATTTGGTTCCTGTTAATAGCCAAATTTGGCAATCAGGCTATGCAGGAAAAGTGAGTCCTCTATAACTGGAGCTATATCATACTTAATATTCAAAGTAAAACAAAGCTTATAGAATACATCTTTGACCTTCGAACCGGCACTGACCGTAAAGTCCTTGCTTTTCCGGTGGACCTATCAGGAGGATTTGGAGATAGAACTGGAGTATTTCAACTGCTTCCAGGGAACCAGACTGTAAACCGCGAGAGATTTGCTAATAAACTGAGCAGCATACATGAAGAAGCGGATACCCGTGTCACTCTTCACACGGGTTTCTGTGCCAGGACGGGGTGCACGGATGTAATCATGGAAGCAAATGACGCAGACATTGTGGTCATCTTGCTTCAATCTTTTAAGACGATTGAAAAGCAAGGCCAGGCCAGCCCTAATGTTTTGGTTCGTTTGCGGGACAAATTCATTTCGATCACTGAACTTGCAAATAGACTCCCACCGTCTCTAGTGAATTCAATAGCGTTTTTGCACTGTTTAACCGGATGTGATACTGTGAGCTTCAGTTTCTCCAAATAAAAGAAGATGATCCTTAGAGCAGCTGTGCCGTGGTTACCTCGAATATCTGCTCTTACTGAACAGACTTTAGAAATAACCGACCGAGTAGTTGAGCTTGAGGAAGATATTCTGAAGCTGTGTTGCGAGATTTTGATCGCCTCATACAGAAAATCAGAGGAATTTTCGAGTTTGAATGACCTCCACGTTCACTTGTTTTTTCGCTGGAAAACGCTGAAGAGCCTGCCTCCAACCGACGACTCCATTGCTTTACATGTGAAAAGGTGCATTTACCAGTGGCCCATTATGCTGCAGGCCCTTATGCCCCGCCCCTCGTACCTTTTTTCTCTTGATTTTGGATGGGAGATGATGGACAAATGCATAGTACCCATTAAATCAATCTTCCTCCTTGGCCATCCACTATTCAGAAAAATTCGCCATTTTGCAAGTGTAAATCTTGTGGAGAAAAATGTCCGTGTGCAGATAAAGGTTGCGATATTTTGTGCTCTTCTTGTGGGAAGCACTGCGTGGCCGAGGCTGATTCAGACGATTAATAATTGTGCATGACTTGAAATGGAGCCATACTAGGAAAAAAAGCGTAATGAATTTGGGAATGTTAATATTTAACAAACAGTGTTGATTCTGACTTTGCTTAGTTTCTTCACCTGCGTCATTGCTACCCTTTTTCTAAGTAATCGTCTTAGTTTGTTATGAAGACATTCAATGGTCTCAAGGCATTTTTATCTCATATTTAAGCGGAAAACTGCACCTCAAACTTTGTGGAAGATGCATTTTCTTGCCTGAAACACCAAAATATGATAAAATGTCAAGTTTCGGAGTGCTGCACCCCTGGCAAGCAAGTGCCGTTGGTATTTTTTGAATCAGCTTGGTCGATTTAAGAAGGAGGAGTAAGCTAATTCTTGTACCTGCCCCATTCCGTCGTGGTATGTTTCCCATTTTCAACACCCGGCGCCCGGACTATTTATATAGATCATTTTGATGAACTTTGTCTCAAGGAGCACAGGAAAGGTAATGGGAGACCACGGAATAAAATGAGGAGAAAAAACTCTCCTGGACTTAGATTATGCTGACGATTTAAGTATCCCAGATGAAAGTGTGAGCAAATTGAATGAACTTTTAGAGGTTTTGCAAGTTTATGATGCTAGAATAGGTTTGAGAATTAATATTAAGAAGACTAAGTCACTAAGGCTAGGAATAAGTGACGATGAAAAGGTGACGTTGGGTAACGAAAATATTGATCAGGTGGGCAGCTTCACTTACCTTGGTAGTGTTATTAGTAAGGACGGTGGGAGTAGTAAAGATGTTTAAAGTAGAATAGCTCAGGGCGTTTTTTTCAAAGTTAAACGTTTGAAAGATAAGTCTGCAAACCAAGATTAGAATATTGGAAGCTACAGTGACGACAGTGGTCAAATATGGCTCTGAAGCATCGGCGCTCCGAAAAGCGAATAAAGATTTGTTACATCTTTTCCAAAGAAATTGCCTACGGCTTGTTCTGGGTACCCGGCTCACTAACCATGTTCAAACAGTAGGCTTCACGAAAAATGTGGTTCAATCCCGCTTTCTAGGGCTATACTGAAAGAAAGGTTAGATGGCTAGGGGACGTTCTGCGGATGAAGGATGACAGATTGCAAAATATTGTCCTTTTCAGCAAACCGTCTAGGGCTAAATAAGAAGCCGGTCGTCCTCGTATGGGGTGGGAAGATGTCATTAAGAAACATTTAAAGGAAATGGAAACTTCCTGGGAGGGTGTAAAGAGGAAGGCTTTGAGTAGATTGGGATGGAAGAAGAGCGTGTGAAGCTGTGTTGACCTCAGGTGGCTTGGTCCTGCGGTGAGTTGTTAGTAGTAGTAGTATACCATAAATTAAAATGTATCGTTTAGTCGTTAATAAAGTTAAAATAAAAAAGTAACATACGGCGAAATGTACGAAAAGCATATATTAGCATATTAGGTGGGGGAGGGGGTAAAGTAAAGTGAAGCACTTTAAGAATGATAGAAGTAAGTATTTTAAGATTTTTAGTACTACTTATATCATTCCTCAGATCTATTTACTTTACTTTACCCTCCCCTCCCTAATTAGCAAATATATAGCCCAAATCAATTCCCATTCATTTTTTCATGTACCAAAATTTGTTTCAACCTAATATCCATAAATCATAATACATACCAGACTCCAATGAGCAACGAACAAATAATGAACCGTAAATATTAGTTATAAACATAACGGAATAGGTCAGACAATTTCCACAATTTTTGTATATTTTCATGGTTTTTCCAGCTTTGATAAATTTTATCATTTAAAAAACAAACACTCTGCATATAACATACCTGATACTCTTTAAAATACGGACCTTTTACCCAAGAAATTACATTAACAATGTACTGAAGATCCAATGGTGTTAATAGCTTCTAAACAAATAAATGGAAACTAAATTATAGTGAAGTTTGTTTTAGTTTTTTTCAAAAGTTATAATTTTAGTGTTATTAAAAAAAGATAGCCAATTTTTTTTAGAAAGGAAGAAATTAGAGTCTCAATTTATTAAATGAGTTCCATGAATTGGACTTTTAAAAAGACTTTTACTAAAATATATATTTTTTAAAGAGAGTAAAGAAGGTGTACTGCTATGTTAAGGTTTCATTGTCAGATTTTTTTTTTCAGCTCTGTGACAACAGAAACAAACACAGAAGGTCATAATCGTTTAAGGTGTTTGTACTAACAAAACTAAGACAATAATTATTTGCCAACGCGCAAGGCGAACCTAATGTTTAAAAAGAAATGTAGAAAACCATAAAATAGAAAACAGAGGAAATTGATATATTGACCAGGACACGGATAAAGTCGATCGAGCTTTTTGAAAACCTTTTTCTGATGGAATTGAAGGGAGAAATTCCAAGAAATTTGGAGGTTGATCAAAGAGGACACAGGAGTTTTACTGATCTATGAAGTTTTGGAAGACCTTATTGGACAAGGCATTTGACATTTTTTTTTTTTAATTGATTATAAAATCTGTTTTAAGCCGGTGTAAGATGGTGGTAGATAACAAATTATAAAGGAAGCTAAATGGCACCTCGACTGGAAGATATCAGACACTAAACAGTTGTCGTTTCTAAGTTTGTCTCCAAATAACATCCTTTTTTTGCAATATTCAAAGGACTCAGTAATAATGGTCAGGGTTGCCACCACAACCAAACAAAAATCACAAGTTTTTCACCAAGAAAATCACCAGGAATCACCAGATTTTCACCAAGAAAATCACCAGAAATCACCAGTATTTCACCAAAGTATTTACACCAAAAAGACGTATTGGGCACCCTTAGCTAAGACATCATGTTTTTCAAAGGCCATCAACTGCTCAAGAAGGAAGAGAATTTATACCTAAAACTGGAATTCCAGGCAAAGACTGAAATTGTTACCTAAAATCCTGTTACTGGACATGAAGAGCCTTTTTTACTTATTTAACTACTATTATACTTTTCTTTGTCTTTCCTTTCCAAAATCTTTTCTTTTTTCAAGGTTTCTATTAAAAGTAATAACCCCAATAATTCTTTTTTGTCCTCAAATCGAATTTCATTTGCTTATGAGCGTTTTTAATCCCCCTGCCATAGTTGGTATCCTTAATGGTAAACTTTAGCTCTTAAAAAGACGACTGAAATGGTGTCAATTTCTTATATATTTATTTTACTTCCGGAAAATTGTCGTGGGTCTAAGCTGAAAGATCAGACAAGCGGTGATAAATCTTATTTCCCTGGTTCCTTAGACGAGAGCCCCTTGAGACGGAGCCCCCTGGTTTCTTGAGACTATTAAGTCCCTTAAAAAAGACCTAGCCTAGGTTGCTGAATTTATTTTCATGTGGGACTATGCTTTCTTTACCTGAGAATTGTTTTTTTTCATTTCTGAGCCTCAATCCGTTTTTATCACACATGGGACGTCCTTTGAAAAAAAAGCCTGATAAAAAGGTTTTAAAAATTAATATTATTGTATGTATTTATAAATTAAAATTTGTAACTGTGGGGAAGCCGATTGACAAGCTGAAAGGATACACAGAAGCCCAAAATAACGCCATTCTTTAGAAATAACGAATAAAAACAAGACATAAAATATGAAAGTCACGATTCAAGAAAATCACCAGAAAAATCACCGGATCTGGTGATAAGTCACCAGCGGTGGCAACCCTGATAATGGTTAATGAATATGGTTCGTTTTTTATGCCAAAGCCCATATAAACTATGAATTCAGTACAAAATCTTTAATTAACATTGTAGAGGACTTAACGAACCCAGTGGGACCGATACTAAACAATGGATTCCCCTCCCTAGATTAATCTGTCTTAGTAGAAAATTGAACAACAGACCAAATATCTGTGCCAAGCTTCAGTATGAATAGGGAAAATTCTAACGGTTCTGAAAGGATCCAACCGTCAATAAATATAGAAGAGGTTTGCTAAGGATTTCTCAGAACATCTGTTTAAGGTAAATAAGTGTCTAGTCTCATTAATCATATTTTCCTTTTCTTTTGGTAATTACATTATCGTAACAATACTATAAGAAGATACATTTTAGCAGAGGTGACTAAACTGGAAAATGCAGGTTCGCCCTTTTGACAGCCTGAATGCCTATTGTGTCTTGTGATCTAGTTCAACATAAAACCAACATTCCCTGACAGTTTCAACTTCATATCATTAGCGGTTCCAGAAACGTTGCAAATACACCCTTGTCACAACCTAAATACACATATATTGTTTTGATTTAGTTCAATACCTCGTTCAACATTCCCTGAAAGTTTCAACTTAACGCCCTTAGACTTTTCGGACACCAAGGATTAAACACTCCCTCCTTTCTAATAATAAAACTTATGTGTAAACAATATCCGAATTGCATTATTTACAGCCCTCGTCTCAGGTATTGTGGGGGTCAGATTACCCCTAGTGGCTTTAAAATTTCGACTATTTCGAATAAAATTCGTATCCAGAAAAAATTGGTTGGATGTTTGGGAGGTTTTAATCAGAGAGAGGGAGGGGGGTCAGGCAGTTAAAAGGGGTCGTGGGATGGCGACTGGTTGCCCTTAAATACCTTTGACTCTTAAAAGGAAACTACAACTTCGATTTCTCGTTGAATGAGCCCCTTGTGAAGTTTCTAAGATAATTCTTTCCGTAAAAAGTGGCTTGGGGAAAGAATGATAATAATATACGGAAGATACTTTACTCTTACTTGGGTAGCGCTACTGCGCCTTCTATGAATCCTAGATAAAGCAATTGGTATTTTAAATTGACATGTTTCACTCTTGCAATGGACAGGTGCTTTAATCTCAGTTCGAAACTGCCTTTATTTTTCTCGATCCGTTTCATATACAAAAAAGATGCTGCAATTATAAATACATAATCGACTTTTCAAATTGCAGGACGCGAATTATTTTGTTGATAAAAATATAATAGTAAAGGGAGAACATATACCCGTGAACACACTTCCCGTGTCTATAAGGCAGCATATGATGGATCCTGAGCAGGCAGCAATAACATTCTCGTTGCAATGAAGGTCCCTCTCCACCGTAGATAAGGGAAGAATTGTTTACCAAAGAGAATCTAAAACATGGTTAAACTGGATACTGTTCCAACAAAATATGAGTTTCTCATTCAGTTCTAAAACATACAAGAAAGCCCTATTAATCGATGGGCAATGCTCTTACGTAATATGACCTTCTTTTAGAGACCACTACGCATAAATACAGGAAGTACCACCCTTGCACTGGAAGTAACTGTAAGGAAATAACACGACAGACGTTGACGAAACCATTAAAACCATCCGTTTGATTATCCAATTGCTTACGTTGCCACTGCAATTCAGTTGAAGAGAATATCTTGTGGAGATTTTCCTTGAAGATAGCTTATTGCAAAAATTTATCAACATCCTGGAGGTTTATTATCACGGATGTGCATCTTGATTTAGAGTCTAGGGAGAAGAATCTCCTCAATTTGATGCAGAATGGGTTATGAAGCAAGGTTATCTACTGTCACTAGTTTCTATTAAGTAAAGGGTTGACTGGATCCTGGATCACATTCTACACAGACTTGAAGGCATAGTAACAGGTAGAAACGCTGACGATCAGCAAACGATGGAAAGCCTTTCGTATCAAAACATATATTTAGCCCACCAAATGCTTGACCAAGTGCAACATTTATCCGCCTACCGTGGTCTATAGATAAATATAGATAAAACATAAGTTCTCGATTTAAACACCACAATTGATTATCAACTACCCTCCGTGGTTTATTTCTAAAAAAAAAAGCTGACAGTTTCATTTATCTGGGCTCTGAGATGGATTCCAAATGAGTGTGTGCAAATTTGTAAACAAAAGCATATTTAGAGTTTTAAGAATTTTAACTTTGGCCTACCTCTGTAGCATCTCAGGATTCATCGAGAGAGTAGATGGTGAACATAATGAAGAACATACAAGTCAACAGAGCGGGTAAATGTACTCAATGGTGTCAAATCTTGGATAATTCAAGCACCTCTTGGGATTGTTCTGGAAGCTGTTTACAATCGTTGCCTGCGTTCAGTCTTACGTACGGGTCGGTCGAAAACAGGATCAGCCGCTTTGTGGCATGTTTGAAACAGGTTTTATGCGGCCATGCCCCATAGAAACAAAAATGAATTCTTGTCGAAAAGGGGCATGTTTAAGAGCTGACGTCACAAGACTTGTTTTGTTTCTTAAGCTAATACGAAGGTGATGATATGCCGATTCTAAACCAAACACGACTCTATTGAAATGTGGCATGTATAGGCATCATGTCAAAAAACTGGTTTTTATCACAAAACTTGAATGTCTCTTGTTTTGGCTTTTGCCAATATCGATCGTATATATGGGTCTGCTAATTACGAGTTATAGAGTTTGTACTTTGAATAGAAGATGGCATGTGAGACGCAAAAATCTTATTCTCTTAACCCAAAAAATATATCAAACAGTTCGTGGTAACGAACTGTAAGTAAGGAGCAACCCGGCTCAATTATAACCGAAACTCTAAAAAATGGATTTTTGATACCAATAGATACATCAAAAGAATCAAATTTTAATTCTGATTTCAAGTATATAAGTTTCATCAAGTTTAGTTTTACCCATCAGAAGTTAAGCGTCTTAGAAAATTTTGGCTGATTTTTGAAAAAAGGGAGAAAGACCCCCTAAAAGCTATAGAAGCTTAATAAAAATCACAACATCATATTCAGCGTATCAGAAACCCTACTGCAGAGGTTTCAAGCACCTATCTACAAAAATGTGGAAGTTTGCATTTTTTGCCAGAAGAAAGATCACGGGTGCGTGTTTATTTTTTTTTTCCCAGGGGTAATCGTATCGACCCATTGGTCCTAGAATGTCATGGGAGGGCTCATTGGACCAGAAGTTAAAAGTTCTAGCAACCTCTTAAGTGACAAAAAAATGGAGGGCAACTAGGCCCCCTCCCAGGCTCATTTTTCCCAAAGTCACCTGATCAAAATTTTGAGATAGCCATTTTGTTCAGCATGGTCAAAAATATGATAACTATGTCGTTTAGGATAACTTAATCCCCAGGAATCCCTGGGGAGAGGGCTGAAAGTTTTGAAATTTACCAAATGTTAACATATAGTATTGGTTATTGTTAAGTATACAGACGTTTTCAGGGGGATTTTTTATGGTAGGTGGGAAGGGGGGGGGGGGGGGGTTATATGGGAGGATCTATCCATGAAGTAAGTTTTCATTGGGGAAGGGACATTGCTATGTGGGGGGCGCCGCATTTCCAAGCATTATTAAAGAAAAAGATCAGAAATTATATTTAAAAAAAAACAAGTTTTTCCCCTAGTCAATACCTCGCTCTTCAAGGCAAAGAATTTTAGTACTTTCATAAAAGCTTTTTATTCTAATTAACGGCCTTTGAGATTAAGGAGTCATTTTTAAAGAATTTGAACAAAATTTGAACTTTAGCTTAAAGAGCAAGGTATTGACTAGGGGGCAAACCCCCTAATATACGTATTAAAAATCAATGAATACAGAAGTTCTTTACGTAAGTTAATTCGTAAGTTACATATATTTATTAATAATCAAAACGTTCGTAAATAAAATCAAACAAGTTTTGAAAAAGCCATTTAATAAAAAAAAAGTAAAATTAATATCCAAATTTTTTTTAATACAAAAGTCATATAAAATTCCCAAAGTTTGAAAGCCTTATTTTCCCACCGCGGGGGGGGGGTCTTTTTCCGCTGGTCACTTACGGGGAGGGGGTGTTTTCTGTGGGGGGTATTTTCTGGGGGATATTTTTCTCCGGGGGATGGGGGTATTTTCCAGGGGGGGGGGTAAATTTAGCGGACAGCTTCGAATGTCCAGACGCATTTGTGCAAGTACCAAAATTTCTTCCTCCCACGGAAAATAAAAAACAAAAGTCATAAAATTCCCAAATTTTGAAAGACTTATTTTTCCACAGAGGGGGGGGTTCTTTTTCCACGGGTTACTTACGGGGAGGGGGGTGTTTTCTTTGGGGGGTATTTTTCACCGGGGGAGGGGGGTATTTTCCAAGGGGGGTAAATTTAGCGGACAGCTTCGAATGTCCAGACGTATTTGTGGCATATTTTGCTAGCTCAATAGAAATGTGCCTTTAGGCTTAGGGAATTATTTCACCTGTCCCTAAATAAATAAATAAAAAACAAGCTTTTTTAAATGATAATAAGGAACGACGTTAAAACTTAAAACGAACAGAAATTATTCTGTATATGAAAGGGGCTGTCCCCTCCTCAACGCCTCGCTCTTTGCAGCGAAAATTAGTGGAAGTCATTTGGGACAGAATTCAACTTAAAAGATAACTCTGTCCCCATGAGTTTCCGAACTTCTGGCATCGTTTATCTTATTGCCTTTAGGGTGTTTCAACCTTTTCTTTGACAGACAAAGGCTGGGACAATATTCTTTTGAAATATAGAACTAAAACGAGCAATATATCTTATAAGCAAGTCAAATTTTGTGTATACCTCATAATTTGTAATATTAGAAGTTTAAAATTCTTGTAAGTAATTTTTTATTTATATATTATTTTTGAAAAAAAATTGGGCTTTATATTTTTTTTTTAGTGGAGGGGGGGGGGGTAACGCAGAGCATCTGCTTTTTTTGAGACAACTCATTCACAGATTCTGAAAGGTGATATGGACTTGTTTTTGTTAAAACTACGTAGGTCTATTGTGATGCTTAGATTTTGGTTGAAGCTCATTAGGTGTAATGAAGACAGACTAGTAAGAGCTTCTTATTATCAGATGTTGAGTTATGGTTCAAAAACGTCGTGGCCATCCCAAATTAGCTAATTCCGCAAATTATAACGGCAAAATCTTTCAATGTGCTTGCGTTGAAGTTTTTCTTTCAATTCAGATGTTAAAGCAAAACATTTGGTTACCAGTTCACTTTGCTCCAGAGGTTGTAGCATTATTTGTTTGCTACGATAAAAATCTACACAAGTAAAAATTCATAGATCATGAGATCAGCAACTGTAAACCAGATACTACTAAGATTTTCAGTAATAACTATCAGCGTATGTATATTAAACTGAAAAACCGCAATCACTTGTATTTTCTTTCTAACAGTTCGTGGTAACAAACTGTAAGTAAGGAGCGACCTGGCTCAATAGTAACCAAAACTCTAAAAAACAGAATTTTGATGCCAATAGATATGTCAAATAAGTCAAATCTTTATGCTGATTTAAAATATATAAGTTTATATCGAGTTTAGTCTTACCCATTAAATTTGACTTATTTAAGAAAAAAGAGGGAAATACCCTTAAAAGTAAAAGAACTTTAATGAAAATCGCACCATGGGATTTTGCGTATCAGAGAACACTACTGTAGAAGTTTCGAGCTCTTATCTTCAAAAATGTGGACTTTTGTATTTTTTGTCAAACAGTTCGTGGTAACGAACTGTAAGTAAGGAGCGACCCGGCTCAATGGTAACCGAAACTCTATAAAACGGGTTTTTGATACCAATAGATACATCAAAAGAATTAGATTTCAATGCTAATTTAAAATATATAAGTTTTATCAAGTTTAGTGCTATCCATCAAAAATTATGCCCCAGAGAAAATTTGTATGCTTTTCAAAAAAAGTGGGAAAGACCCCCTAAAAGCTATAGAACCTGAATGAAAATAAAACAATCATATTCAGGGTATCAGAGAACCCTACTGCAGAGGTTTCAAGCTCCTATCTACAAAAATGTGGAATTTTCCATTTTTTGCCAGAAGAAATATCACGGATGCGTGTTTATTTGTTTTTTTTTTTTTTTTTTCCCCAGGGGTAATCGTATTGACCCAGTGGTCCTATAATATCGTGGGCAGGCTAATTGGAACGGAAATTAAAATTTCCAGTGCCCTTTTTAAGTGACCCAAAAAATGGAGGGCAACTAGGCCCCCTTCCACGCTCATTTTTTTCCCAAAGTCACCCGATCAAAAATTTGAGATAACCATTTTGTTCAACATGGTCGAAAATATGATAAAAATGTCTTTTAGGATGACTTGATCCCCCACAGTCCCCCGGGGGGGGGCTGAAAGTTATGAACTTTACTCAATGTTAACATATAGTATTGGTTATTGGGAAGCATACAGACTTTTTCAGAGGAGATTTTTTCTGGTAGGTGGGGGACAGAGAGGGGCGGGAGCTATATGGAAGGATCTTTCCATGAAGGAAGTTTTCATGGGGGAAGGGAAATTGCCATGAAGGGGGCGCCGGACTTGCCAGCATTATTTATTGGTTATTGGGAAGTATACAACCATTTTCAGGAAGGATTTTTTCTGGAGGGGGGGCTAGAGGAGGGGCGTACTCGGGAGAATATTTCCGTGTAGGATGTGTAGGTGGGATAAGGGAAAGTTCGATGAAGGGGGCGCCGGATTTCCAAGCATTATTTAAGAAACGATCAGAAGTTAAATAAAAAAAACAAGTTTTTTCAACTGAAATGTAAGAAGGAATATTAGAACTTAAAACGAACAGAAATTATAACGTATGTGAGGGGGTTCTCCCCCAAGTCAAAACCACCCTCGTTACCCAAAAATTTTTTTTATTTCTTTCAAAATAGCTATCTATTCTAATTAAACGGCCTTTGTGATTCAGCGGTTTGTGAATTAAAATTTTTAACTTTTAAGTAAAGAGCGTGGTATTGACTAAGGGGAGAACCCCTTCATATAAGTAATAACATCTACGTAATAAAAAAAAACAATAAAAAAACAATCTATACGGCTCAATAGTAATCGAAACTTTTAAAAACGAAATTTTGATGTCAATAAATGTATCAAAAGAATGTGTTATTTAGTGCTGATCCTAAATATATAAATCTTATTAAGTTTAGTATTACTCATCAAAGGCTACGAGCCTGAGAAAATTTACTCGATTTTTTAGAGAGGGGGGAAACATCCCCTACAAGTGAAAGAATTTTAATGAAAATCACACCGTCAGATTCAGCGTATCAGCAAACCCTATTACATTGGTTTCAAGCTCATATCTGCAAAAATCTGCAACTTTGTATTTTTTGCCAGAAGAAAAATATACGAATATAGAAGTTAGTTACGTAAGTTAATTTTTAAAGACATCCATTTAGCAAAAGAAAATTAAAATTTTTATGCAAATAAAAGCTGCATTAACTAAAAAACGATCAGAAATTAAATAAAAAAAACAAGTTTTTTAAACTGAAAGTAAGGAGCGACATTAAAACTTAAAACGACCAGAAATTAGTCCGTATATGAAAGGGGCTGTCCCCTCCTCAACGCCTCGCTCTTTACGCTAAAGTTTTTTATTCTTTTAAAAAATAAAGTTGTGACCCAGAGTCAAACTTTAGCGTAAAGAGCGAGGCGTTGAGGAGGGGACAGCCCCTTTCATATACTGACTAATTTCTGTGCGTTTTAAGTTTTAATGTCGCTCCTTACTTTCAGTTTAAAAAACTTGTTTTTTTTATCTAATCAGAAGAAAGATCACGGATGCGTGTTTATTTTATTTATTTATTTTTTTATTTCCCCAGGGGAGATCGTATCAATCCAGTAATCCTAGAATATCGTAAATGGGCTCATTTGAATGGAAATTAAAAGTTCTAGTGCCCTTTTGAAGTGACCAAAAAAATTGGAGGGCAACTTGGCCCCCTCCCATGCTCATTTTTTCCCCGAAGTTACCCAATTAAAATTCTGAGATAGCCATTTTGTTCAACATAGTCGAAAATCTAATAAATATGTCTTTTAAGATGACTGAATTCCCCACTGTTCCCCGGGGAAGGGATGCAATTTATGAACTTTGCCCATTGTTTAGATATTTTTTTGGTTATTATGAAGTTTACAGCCTTTTTAATGAAGGTTTTTTTTTTGGTTGGGGGGGGGGGTGCAGGAGGAGGGGGTTAATAGGGAAAAACTTTACGGGGAATTGGGTTACGGGGGGTACGGGAAAGTTCTATGACGGAGGGGCCGGATTTCCAGCATTATTTAAAAACGATCAGAAATTAAATTAAAAAAAACAAGTTTTTTCAACTGAAAGTAAAAAGCAACATAAGAAATTAAAACGAACAGAAATTATTACGTATATGAGTGGGATCATCCCCAAGTCAATACCTCGCTCTTCACGCTACAGTTTTTTATAGTGCTTTCAAAAGAGCTATCTATTCTAATTAAACCGAATTTTTTATTAATATTTATTTTATTTAAAAAAATTTTTAAATTTTTTTTTAATAGCTTGTTATTTAATAAGGTTATAACATCATTATATAATTAATAAAATATGATTAATAAAAAAAAAACAATAAAAAAAACAAGTGATAAGACTCAATAGTACTCGAAACTTTTAAAAACGGAGTTTTGAGATCAATAAATGTATAAAAATAATGGGCTTATAATGATAATTGTAAATATATAAATTTTATTAAGTTTAGTATTACTCATAAAAGGATACGAGCCTGAGAAAATTTGCCTGATTTTTGAAAGAGGGGGAAACATCCCCTACAAGTGAAATAATTTTAATGAAAAGCACACCGTCAGATTTAGCGTATCAGAAAGCCCTGTTACATATGTTTCAAGCTCATATCTGCAAAAATCTGCAACTTTGTATTTTTTGCCAGAAGAAAGATCACGGAGGCGTGTTTATTTTTTTTTCAGGGGTAATCGTACCGACCCCTTGGCCCAATAAAATAAATAGAGAGCTAATTAGAAGTTACAAACTTTAAGTTAAAAAAACGGTTTTTTTATTTATTTTTTTAAAGTTTTCTAATTAATTAAGGTTTTGATTTTGGCTCACCGCACATGAATAATTAAAACAAAATTTGTATATTAATTTTGCTTTTTTTATTAAATGGATTTTTCAAAACTTGTTTAATTTTATTTACGAACGTTTTGATTAGTAATAAATGTACGTAACTTACGAATTAACTTACGTACCGAACTTCTATATTCATTGATTTTTAATACGTATATTAGGGGGTTCCCCCCTATTCAATACCTTGCTCTTTAAGCTAAAGTTCGAATTTTGTTCCAATTCTTTAAAAATGTTTACTTAATCACAAAGGCTGTTAATTACAATAAATAGCTCTTACGAAAGTACTAAAAATTCTTTGGCTTGAAGAGCGAAGTATTGACTAGGGGTTGAACCCAATCATATACGTAATATTTTCTGTCCGTTTTGGGTTTTGATGGTGATTCTTAATTTCAGTTGGAAAACTTGTTTTTTTATTTAATTTCTGATCTTTTTCTTTATTAATGCTGTGAAATGATTTAACCCCGTCACAGCAATACTCCTTTCCAATGAAAACTTACTTCATGGAAAGATCCTCCAATCGACCCCCAGCAAAAAACAAATACTTGTGTTTAATGAGCAAAGTGTTGAAATGGTGTTATATTTGTTTTAATTTTTAAACTTGCTCCTTATTTTAGATGAAAACACTTTCCTATTTGTTTAATTACATTTCATGAAACTGTAAAGTTATATGAAAACAGTACTTTTGGTAGCGCAGAAAAAAAGATAAGTATTTCTATGTTCTATATTTTTATATATATACAAAAAAGGTACAAGAACTTTTTATTTCCATTAGAATAAGCCCTATCCTTGCTTTATAGGCCTACACGGTAGATACGATCACCCCTGGAAAAAAAAAACAACAACAAAAAGCCAAATACACCAGCGTCCGGGATTTTTCTTCTGGTAAAAATTGCAAAATTCCACATTTTTGCAGATATGAGCTTGAAACATCTACAGTTTCAATCTGATGGTGTGGTTTTCACTAAAATTATATGACTTCAAGAAGGTCTCTCTCACTTTTTCAGACAAATTTTCTCTGACCCGTAGCTTTTGATGTGTCAGATTAAATTTAATGAAACTAATATATTTGGAATCAACATAATAAGTCAATTCTTTCGATATATCTATTGGTATAAATATATAAAATTATTTCATTTTATTTTTCCACCCACAAAACAAAAAATTTTATAAATTTTGCCTAATTTTTGAAAATGGGCCCCCCCCCCAAAAAAAAAAAGCAAGAGATCTTACTGAAAATCTATTTATCAGATACATCATATCAGATAACCCTGCCGTGGAGGTTTAAAGCTCCAGTTTAAAAATATTAATAAATATAATTTAGATTATCCAGTTGTAAAAGAAGTAATGGCACACGAAGGCAGGACTGGATTCAATCAAGTTGATTCGCTTTTTTTGTAATGAAATTAAGCTGTGCTTGGCAATCTGTGTTTACGTATCAGATATAATGAGGGAGTGGAATGAGTCTTTGTGTAGGTGGGGATAGGTACGGTGGTTTAATATACGTTCAAAAATTAAATTAAAAAAAAAAGTTTTTTTAATTGAAAGTAAGGAGCGAAATTAAAACTTAGAACGAACAGAAATTTTTCCTAATATGACAGGGGCTGGCCCCTCCTCAACGTCTCGCTCTTTGCGATAAAAAGTTATTTTTAAAAAAAATATAGTTGTAATAAAGAGTCAAACTTTAGCGTAATTAGAGAGAGAGAGACGTTGAGGATGGGACCGCCCCGTTCATATATGGAGTAATTTCTTGTCGTTTTAATTTTTCATGTCGCTACTTAATTTAAATTAAAAAAATTGTTTTTTTATTTTATTTTTTTAAGTTTTTTAATTAATGCAGGTTTTTATTTTTGCTAAACAAATAATTAAAACAAAATTCCCCCCCCCCCCCCGGGGAAATACCCCCCGGGAAAAATAAGACTTTCAAAATTTGAGGGTTTTATTTGAGTTTTATTTTTTTTTAATTTCCGTAGGGGAAAGGAATTTTGATACTTGTGTCTTATACGCCACTCCCTCAAGTTTACTCTTTGTAATATTCGAGAACATACCAGTTTTTTCGTTAGTTTCTTCGTTACTTTATAAATAAATTTGGGCTATATATTTGCATATTAGAAGGGGGGTGTTAAAGTATAGCGGGTCTGCATGCAAAATGTGTTTGGTTTAATTATCCTGCATATTAGATAGATAGATAGAGAAGCGTATTTTAAAACCAAATATACGGCCAGGAACATAATAAAATAACATAAATAGTTACCCAATTAAAATTCTGAGATAGCCATTTTGTTCAACATAGTCGAAAATCTAATAAACAAGTTTTTTTCAAATTTAATTCAGTAAAGTGCAAAGTATGTTCTGGCCTCTGGAATGCATAGGGGTTTTGACCGTGCCGTAATTTCTTCAAAATCCTGGGAAGGGGGAGGGGAGTGGTGGTGGTAAAGCTGGAGCCAAGTTATCCAAATTAAGTAAAAATGACGGTGAATATTTTTTTTTTTGGGGGGGGGGATGCAACGGAAAAAAAAAAATAAACAAAAATTTCAAATTGTTATTTACTCCCTTATTATTTATGGGAAGACTTCTGGTGTACGCTGTTGCTATGAAAGTAAAGAGTAACATTAAACCCCAAAATGAGCAGAATTTATTTCGTATAGGAAAGGACTATCCCTTCCTCATCCAAACCTATGCCTCATTGTCGCAAAAGCTTCAGAGGGTGCTCATTAGATCTGAAATTGAGAGTTCAAGTAATTTTTTTTATAAGTCGAAAGTGTTTGTAGACCAATGAGCTGCGGCAGGGGGTGGGGGTATTTTCTGAGGGAAAGAACCTTCAACGGTTGAGGTTAAAAAATCTTCAAAGTATTGAGGTTAAAGTTTAGAGAGTGTTGACAGGTATGTTAAACATGGGCACCGACACGAGTAGGCAGGGCGGCATGGCCCGCCTGGAAGTTTGGGACTATAAAGTAATTATAAAGTAACCAAAGGAAAGAGAGCAGAATAGGGAAAAACCATGGAAAAATATTTGTTGCCCCATTTTTGGCTGCCATCAATAGATAGTGATCCATAATAAGGAAAATATAAGTTCTAATTTGTGACTGAGTAAACCCTAACCAGTTTTCCACAAACATTTTTTCTATCTGATATGGTTAATTTAACCCCGGAATTTACCCCGGACAATTACCCTTAACATCTCGACGCGAAAATTTAATCGGTAAAGAGAAAGCAAGACATATCAAGAAATTTTGTATATGAATTCTAGCAAATTCACCCAGTTTAAAATGTCTTCTGAAAATTTCACCCCCTGGAAGCTTTCCTCTCCATTGAAAATTCTCCCGGCAGAAAATTCGTCCTCCCTGCCCCAGCCGAAAAATGCATGCACACTTCCCAATAACAAATAAAACAAAAGACATTTTTTATAGCTTAAAAGCTTACCTCCAGAGGCTGTAGGGGGTCATTTTATCTCAAAAGACAGTTATTGGGCCTTTCAACTATTTTAAAGAAAATAGCTATCTCCAAATTTTGTTGACTATTTTGGCATTGAAATGCACTCTCTTGGTCTTATATCCCTCAACCCAACACGGTATGGGGTGCAACCCAAGGCCGTTTTCAGGGGGGGCTCAGAGGAAGGTTCCGGGGGGACTTGCTCACGGGGTGAAAAAAATACTTTTGCCCCCCTAATTATATGTGGTCAACAAAAATTACTTAAACTAGTAGTTTGGCTTCTGAACCTATCTCCCTTTCCAAACCATAAAAGCATAAGGTATGTTATGTACTTTTCGTTTTATTGAAAACTATATGTATCTCGAACAGCGTGCTTTTGTTTTTCAAAACATCAACAACAAAAAGTGTAAAATCAATATAATAGTCCGTATAACTGTAAAGAACTATTGAAAATAATGAACAGTAATTCCAGGAAGCTCAGCGGTTTAAGTGTTTATTTCACTGTAATTTTTATTAAAAAAAACAGTTTTATTTTACTGTAATTTTAATGTATTATTGAAAATTTAACAGCATTAATTAAGCCGCTTTATAAGAAAGGTGATAATAGTGAGTGTGGTAATTATCGAGGCATTAGTCTGGTCTCTGTAGGTAGCAAATTGCTTAGTAATATGATACTTTTTAGACTGAGAGATGCCGTAGACAAAGTTAGAGAAGAGCAGTGTGGTTTTAGAAAAGGTAGAGGATGTGTTGACCAAATTTTCACTCTTAGGTTAATAATTGAGAAGTGCCTAAGTTTTCAAACTCCTTTGGTCCTCAGTTTTCTAGATTATGAGCAAGCGTTCGATTCTGTTGATAGAGGATCTTTAGTAAAGGTTTTATCTTTGTATGGTAAACAAGACAAATACATTAAATGGATTGGTGCTATTTAAGAGAATAACTCTACTGTGGTTAAGTTCGGAAATAAGGTTAGTAGTTGCTGGTTTATTAAATTCGGAGTTAGGCATGGCTGTGTTCTATCCCCCTTTGTATAGAGTGCTTGGATGGGTTTTTTTTTAAAGAACACAGTAAAGGCAATGGGAGACCGTAGAATAAAATGGGAAGGAAACAGTCTTCTGGACTTGGATTATGCTGATGATTTAAGCATCCTAGATGATAGTGTGAGCAGAAATGAATGAAGTTTTAGAGGTTTTGCGAGTTCAGGGTGCTAGTATTGGTTTGAAAATTAATGTTAGGAAGACTAAGTAACTAAGGCTAGGAATAAGTGACGATGAAAAGGTGATGTTGGGTAATGAAAAGATTGATCAGGTGTGCAGTTTCACTTATCTTGTTAGTATTATTAGTAAAGATGGTGGGATCAGTGAATATGTTAAAAATAGAATAGACAAGGCTCAGGTTGTTTTTTAACAAATAAAAAAAGTCTGAAAGAATAGGAAGATAAGTCTGCCGACAAATATTATAATATTAGAAGATACAGTGATGACAGTGGTCAAATATGGCTCAGAATCATGGACGCTCCGAAAAGCGGATGAAGATTTGCTAGATGTTTTCCAGAGAAATTGCTTAAGGATTGTTCTGGGTACCCGGCTGACTGACCGTATTTCAAACAATGGGCTATATAAAAAATGTGGTTCAATACCGCTTTCTAGGTCTATAATGAAAGAAAGGTTGAGGTGGTTGGGGCAGGTTGTGCGGATGACAGATTGCCGAAGATTGTTCTTTTCGGCCAACAATCTAGGGCTAAACGGAAAGCAGGTCGTCCCCGTCTGGGGTGGGAGGACGTCATAAAGAAAGATTTAAAGAAAATGGGAACTTCGTGGGCAGGTGTAAAAAGGGAGGCCTTGAATAGCGGGGGGGGGAGGCGGAGCATGCGGATCTATGTGGGCATCAGGTGTCTTGGTTCTGATATGATTTTTTAGTAGTAGTAGTAGTAGATTATTAGAAAAATTATCAGAAAACAAATTAAAAAAAAAGAATGTTTTTAAAATGAAATTAAGGATAAACTTTATAAAATAAAACGAACAAAAATTATTTTCGTATGAGGAGGTTTCGCTCCTCCTTGATAAATTGCTCTTTACGCTAAAGTTTGACTATTTTTAATTGTTGTCCCAAATTTTCTAACGTTGTCTCCTGAAACACGAGGGTTAATTAATATTAGAATGAGAAGATTTTATATAGCTAAAAAAAAAAAATTTGCGTGTTTGACAATTTTATTTTCAAAGCAGACACCTCTATTGTTTAGTGCTTCTACTGCAACAATTGTTCTTGAAAAAATATTATGTGCAGAGTCTGGTTTGTTTTTATATTGTCAACAAAAATTACTACTAATAGGAGTTTGGCTACTGCCTCTTTCTCCTTTCCCAAACCATAAAAGACTAAAGCCTGTTATGTACTTTCCGTTTTATTTAAAACTATATTTATATTTTTTTTTTAAAAACATCGACGACAAAAAAAAATAAAATCATAGGCAGCGCAGAAGCAGTGCCTAAGTAAAGAACGATGTTGGCACAATGTATTTTTTTTCAGATCAGAGGGATCTAGTAAGAGTCAGTGATCAGAGGGCAGCTACCCTCTCCACCCTACCCACACGTCGTATTGTCCTAAAGTGCGTCTACTAGAAATTTTGAGATACCCCTTCTATTCAAAATAGTCTCAATATCATATAACAAGGCTTTTAGGGTTGAAACAGACCCCAGAGATTAGGGGCAAGGGTCATAGTTTATGCCCAGGGGGTATTTAAGGTTCTTATGGAAAGGATGGCTGTTTAACTTCAGAAGAGGCTCAATCTTTCTCCCTGAAAAAAACTATGTCAATATAAAAAGAAAAAAATTAATCACAAAAACTTTTTGCACAAAATAAGTTTCCAAAAAAAATAAAGAACTCCATTAAACCAAAAATGAAAAAAGAATAGAATAAAATAATCTACCAAGCATACAACTACCATATATCAGTATCAATAAGTAAATGAAACCCAAAACAAACCAAAATTAAAACAAGTCAAACTCATAACGAGCAGAAATTAACCTAAGTAGGGTTCTAAACTCTATGCTTTCTAAAATTTAGAATGTAATTTGTACTTTACTGAAATTTTTTTTAATGTTTTCACTTTTATAATTTTAAGAAATAAAAATAATTAAAATTTTAAGGAATAATAATCAGCATATGTGTATGCACACTTCCCAATAACAAATAAAACAAAGGACATTTTTTATAACTTAAAAACTTACATACCAGGGGCTGTAGGGGGTCATTTTATCTCAAAAGACAGTTATTGGGCCTTTCAACTATTTTGAAGAAAATAGCAATCTCCAAATTTTGTTGACTATTTTGGCATTGAAATGCAATCTCTTGGTCTGATAGCCCTCACACCACCCCGGTCCGGGGTGCAACCCCAGGCCGTGGTCAGGGGGGGGCTCCGAGCACGTGCCCGGGTGTACGGGCTTGCGGGGGCACCAAAATACATGTGTACTCTCAATTTTATATGGTTAACAAAAAGTACTACCACCCGGAGTTTGGCTACTGACCCTTTCTCCCGTCCCAAACCATAAAAGTCTATGGTATGTTATGTCCTTTCCGTTTTATTGAAAACTATCTGTATCTCGAACAACGTGCTTTTGTTTTTCAAAACATCAACGACAAAAAGTGTAAAATCAATATAATAGTCCGTATAACTGTAAGGAACTATTGAAAATAATGAACATTAATTCCAGGAATCTCAGCTTTGTAAGGGTTTATTTCACTTTAAATTATGTTACAAAAAACTTATTTATTTTAATTTACTTTTAATTTATTATTGAAAATTTAAAAAAACTATTTGAAAATTCATCAGAAAACAAATTAAAAAAAAAATAATTTTTATAAACTGAAAGTAAGGATCAATGTTATAACTTAAAACTAACAAAAATTATTTTTGTATGAGGAGGTTTCGCTCCTCCTTGATACGTTGCTCTTTACGCTAAAGTTTGACTATTTTTAATTGTTGTCCCAAATTTTCTAACGTTGTGTCCTGAAACACAAGGGTTACTTAATATTAGAATGAGAAGCTTTTATATAGCTACAAAAAAAACCTTTGCGTGTTTGACAAGTTTATTGTCAAAGCAGACACCGCTATTGTTTACTGCTTCTACTGCAACAATTGTTCTTGAAAAAATATTATGTGCATATTCTGGTTTATTTTTATATTGTAAACAAAAATTACTACTAAGAGGAGTTTGGCTACTGCCCCTTTCTCCTTTCCCAAACCATAAAGACTTAAACCTTTTATGTACTTTGAGTTTTATTTAAAACCATACTGATATTTTTTTTTTAAATACATAGACGACAAAAAAAAATAAAATCATAGGCAGACCAGAAGCAGTGCCTAGGTAAATAACGATGTTGGCCCAATGTATTTTTTTTCAGATAAGAATGATATGGCACGAGTCAGTGATAAGAGAGCAGCTACCCTCTCTACCCTACCCCCACTTCGTGTTGTCCTAAAGTGCGTCTACTAGAAATTTTGAGATGCCCCTTCTATTCAAAATAGTCTAAATATCATATAACAAGGCTTTTAGGGTTGAAACAGACCCCAGAGATTAGGGGCAAGGGTCATAGTTTATGCCCAGGGGGTATTTAATGTTATTATGTAATGGATGCATTTTTAACTTCATAAGAGTATAAATCTTTATCCATGAAAAAAACTATTTAAATATAAAACGAAAAAAAAATTAATCAAAAAAACTTTTTTCATAAAATAATTTTCCAAAAAAAAATAAATAAAACTATTAAAACAAAAAAGAAAAAAGAATAGAATAAAAT